>NW_026614351.1:0-140559 GCF_020520425.1 Spinacia oleracea
TTTTTCAAAGCTAGATGGTTGCAAAAGGTTCAGGCAAGTCCAGGTGTGGATTACGCTGAAACCTTTTCACCAGTTGCAATGCTAAAGTCTATTCGGATATGTAGCAATCGCTGCATATTACGATTACGAATATGGCAATGGATGTAAAATGCTTTCTTAAACGGCGTTTTAACAGAAAACAGCCTGAAGGTTTTGAGGATCCAAAGAATGCTAAAAAGGTATGCAAGCTAAAGAAGTCAATCTACGGATTGAAGCAGGCATCCAGGAGCTGGAATATACGTTTTGATGAAGCAGTCAGTGACTTTGGTTTCATCAAGAACGCAGACGAATCTTGTGTATACAAGAAGGTCAGTGGGAGCAAATTGCTTTCCTAGTATTATATGTCGACGACATATTACTTATCGGAATGACATTCCTATGTTGAACTCTGTCAAGATTTGGCTTGGAAATGTTTTTCGATGAAAGATCTAGGAGACGCACAATACTATTGGGCATCAAGATTTCCAGAGATAGATCTAAAAGGATGATTGGACTTAGTTAAAGCACTTATATCAATAAGGTGCTGGATAGGTTCAAGATGGCGGACTCCAAGCGAGGCTACCTACCCACTGTCTCAGGAATAACTCTAAGCAAGACTCAGTGCCCAAAAACACTTGATGAGCGTAGACGAATGAATGGGATTCCATATGCATCATTGATTGGTTCAATAATGTATGCTATGATATGTACACGCCCGGATGTTGCGTACGCACTCAGTGCTACGAGCAATATACCATCAGACCCAGGAGAGGCGCATTGGACTGCTGCCAGATATTCCGAAGTACCTGAAAAGGCACAAAGATGACTTCCTGGTCTATGGTGAGATGATTGAATTAATTGTTAAAGGCTATACAGACGCAGTTTCCAAACCGACAAAGATGATTTCAGATCACAGTCTGGGTTTGTCTTCTGCTCTCAACGGAGGTGCATGAAGCGGGAAAAGTGCTAAGCAAAAGCACCATTGCGGATTCTACAACTGAAGCGGAGTATTGCTGCACATGAAGCAGCAAAGGAAGCTATATGGCTAAGGAAGTTCATAGGTGAACTTGGTGTAGTCCCTCCATTAAAGGACCAATAGCCCAGTATTGTGATAATAACGGAGCTATTGCACAGGCAAAGGAGCCTAGACACCACCAGAGGACTCAAGCATGTACTTCGTAGATTTCACCTTCTACGAGAGTTCGTTGAAAGAAAAGAAGTCGAGATAAACAAGATTGGAACTGATGACAACATATCAGATCCATTGACTAAACCTCTGCCGCAGGCGAAGCACAACTCGCACACTGCAGCTATGGGAATCAAGCATATTGGAGAATGGCTTTGATATCCCTGTTTAAATGTTTTAAAGTTTTAGAGTTTAAATCTTTGTAAAACATTATGGTTAATCATTCACAATAAATGAAAAGAATTCATTTTTCCATTTAATTTGTGGTTTATTAAATGATGAGTCCCTTCAATTTGACGATATATTCAAGATAGACTGTCAGGACCAGTCTTGTGACTAAGAAATGTCTATCAAGTGAACTTGAATATCAAAGTTGAAAATGGTCCCTAGTAGGAGTTTTCTATAAAATTGGACGCATAGAAAACGTTAGACGATTAGAATGCAAGATGACTAGTAGTTCTGTTTCTTGAACTATGTGGACATGGCAATGTCATAATCATTTGCATAGATACTTACTTTGGGAAGACTAGTATCGGACAAGACATATGAAACTTTACTGTAAGAGATGAAAATCTGTCATAAGTAAATTTCATTAAAATTATTAGACACTAAATCCTCAATACCTGAGTGATTTGAGATTACTTGTTTGAGAACTGGTTGCTTTGACGTTGACCAACCGTCGCACCGTAAAAGGAGGCTATAAAGGCAACGCTCAGGTAATCACCTATCAACGAAGTCTAATCTCAAGATTGCAAGATTGGGATTGTCCTCCCATAAATCGGGATGAGATGCTTAAAAGTTGTACAAGGCCACTCGGAGAGCTAGAAACTGTGAAATGCATGGCCGTGCTCGGATGAATCATAGGCTAGGATTATCTGTTATTTGATCAGTTGAACTCTGAAACCGAGGAACACCTCTGGACATAATAAGGATGACAACTCTTACCTTATGTTCAAGAGCAAGCATCGAGCGACAAAGGAATTAGGAAATGCAACACTTGTCCCTTAGGACAAGTGGGAGACTGAAGGAAATAATGCCCTTGGTCCAAGTATGCATTCTATGTTAAGTCTAATAAATGCGGTTCAGTATTAATTAACAAGTTAATAATTCAGTGAGATCAAGTGAGCTGAATGCCTAGCTAGAGGCCGCTTCAGTTCAAGTGGAATTAATGATATTAATCCACAGCTTACTCTTGACTGAACCCGTAGGGTCACATAAATAGTACGTAAACGGATCAAGTATTTAATGGCATTAAATACTCCATCTATGGATATTCGGAATCGACGGATCTTGGTTTCAGTGGGAGTTGAGATCGTCACAGGCAAGAAATGAATGCTCCGGAAACGATGATATTGCCGGAAACGGAAATATGGATCGTATCGGAAATATAAATATTATCCAAGTCGTAGATGTTGCCGGAAACGGAAACACGGTACGTATCGGAAAATATTATCGGAAATGGAAATATTGCCGGAATCGGAAATATTGCCGGAAACGGAAATATTGTCAGAATCGGAAATATTGCTGGAATCGGAAAATAATTCCGGAAACGGAAATATTAAATATTTGTTCGAAACGGAAATTAATTCCGGAATCGGAAATATTAAATATTGTTCGTATCGGAAATGAATTCCGGAATCGGGAAATTAATCGGAAGCGTATCGTACGAATTAGCATCGAACGAGGCCTGCCAGACGAAGGCCCAGCACGAAGCCGGGCCATCGCCCAGCAAGCCAGCGCGCCACAACGCACCAGCCAAGGCTGCGCCAGGCCCACCGCAAGGCAGGCCCAGCGCGCGCCAACTCTGCGGCAGCGTGTGGGCCTCGCAGCAATGGGCTGCGAGCTCGCGGGCTGCGCGCAGCGCGCATGGCGCCCCTCGTGGGCTGCTGTGCGTGCGTGTGTGTTGGTGTGCTATACGAATCCTAAAGCTATCAGGTTTCGACTAATGATTAAATTCCTAAACCTAAAATGATGAATTAATTAAATAAGAATTCTATTAGGATTCTAATTTAATTAATTCGTATCCTAATAGGATTACGATTCCCTTTCCATGCCTCTATAAATAAAGGCCTAGGGTCATTATTTTAGTGAGAGATTCAAGTATTCAAAGTGATTTTTGAGAGCAAAAATTCAGTCATACAATTGCCTATACTAGCCGAAAATTCTAAGTACCTTAAGGGCGATCCTAGTTGGTCAAGCTTAAGGCGGATCCGGACGTGCTGTGGACTATCTACGGAGGGACGACACTTGGAGTCCTAAAGACTTGTTCTTGTTCGGTTCGGGCGCAGCTAGGGAAGGCACGCAACAAAGTGTATGCATCTAAACTATGCTAATGATTATGTGTAAATAATATGCTTTCCTGGCTTTATGGTTTTTCCGCATGATTTATGAATTGTCATATGTATCATAACCTAACATGGGCCTGCCCAGTTGGGTTTGAATTTTCCCCTTGGGTCCATGATGCTTTTGCGAAGGGCTTTCAGGACAAGCTCGCCTTCCTTGATGTTTCGGGTTCTGACCCTCTTGTTGAAATGTCTGGCCACTCGGATCTGATAGACTTGTACATGGTGAGCCGCCTAAAGTCGACGCTCATCGAGCATGATTAGCTCGTCATACCTAGCTTGTACCCATGCAGCTTCTGGATTTTTCTTTCGAGAACTATCCTTAGAGAAGGTATCTCCAGCTCGATAGGTTGTACTGCCTCCATTCCATAGACCAATTAGAATGGGGTTGCACCAGTTGAAGTGTGAATTGAAGTTCGATACCCCCACAATGCGAAGTGCAGCTTCTGGGGCCAGTCCTTGTAATTGGTAGTCATTTTCATGATGATGGTCTTGACATTCTTGTTGGCTGCTTCGACTGCTCCATTGGTTTGTGGGCGATAGGGCGAAGAGCGATGATGTTGAATTTTGTACTCGGTGAATAGATCTTCACACTCTCCTTTAAAATGGGTTCCCTGGTCACTGATGAACTCGTGAGGAACGCCGTATCTGCATATGATGTTTTCTTGTATGAACTGGGCCACTTGCTTGGAACCCAAACTTTGAATGACCTGGCCTCGACCATTTGGTGAAGTAGTCGATAGCCACTAGTATGAACTCATGACCCCCGGTACCCGTTGGAGTGACTTTGCCAATGACGTCGATACCCCAGGCTGAGAATGGCCACGGTGATGATTGAGAGTGTAGCAATGATGGAGGAATGTGCTTTAGGTTCGCACACTTTTGACAGGTAGGACATTTCTTGACAAAGAAGTAGCATTCCCATTCGAGGGTAGTCCAGTAGTATCGAGCCCTGATGATCCTGAGGGTAAACATTTTCCCGTTCATGTGGGTGCCACAGACTCCAACATGTATGTTGTCCATGACTCTTTGAGCTTCGTGCTTGTCAACACATCAGAGGTTAGGGCCGCTAAGGGACCTCTTGTATAGAATGCCGCTTTCTATGATGAAATTGGCTGATTGTAGTCGTAGAGCCCTTTGATTCTTGCTTGAAAAGTGCGGGGATACTCTGAATTTTGCAGATACCTTTGAATGTCTGTAAACCAAGGTTCATCTATGTCTTGCTCGACGTCGACAATAGCATGGATATATGCTGCTTCTTGACGTGTTTCAATTGTAAGTGGCATTTCGGCCGTGCCGTTTGGAATGTTGATCATTGAGGCCAGCTTTGCCAGTGCATCGGCAAATTAGTTCTCCTCTCTCGGGAGGTATGTATAGCGAAGCTCTTCTACTTGCTCAGACAACTTCTCAAGATAGGACTGGTATGGAGCCAAGCTCTCGCTCCTTACTTTCCATTTGCCGGAATTTGATTAATGATTAGGGAGGAATCCCCGTATACTCGAAGTTTCTGGACACCTAATGCTAAGGCGGCTTCCATGCCCATAATGCATGCTTCATATTCTACCGCATTGTTTGTGACGTTGAATTGCAGTTTGCTGATATAGGAATGACAGTCGGCTAGGAAGTTCGAGATTGCTGAAACCTTGATAGACTTTTGCGGGATGTATTTGAGATCGAATTCTGCTTGCATGACCAACCACCTGGACAATCGTTCGTTGAGAGCTGGTTTTTCGAACAAGTACTTAAGAGGATCTGTTTTGCTGATTACGTGCACTGTATGGGAGAGCATGTAGTGCCGTAGTTTCTTTGTAGCCCAAACCAAGGCGATTCTAAGTTTCTCGAGCTGAGTGTATCTGGTCTCGTACTCGATCAACCTTTTGCTGATGTAGTATACGGCGTTCTCCTTGCCTTCAATTTCTTGGGTGAGCTTGGCCCCAATTGCTGATTCTGTCATTGTATGGTAAAGCCTGAGGGGAATCCCTGGCATAGCTGGCTTTAGCACTTGTGGATTGGAAAGATAGTCTTTTATAGTATTGAATGAATGCTGACAATCCCCGTCCCAGACCTTGGGTTCGCTTTTACGGAGCTTTTGAAATATCGGTTCACATATCATGGTGAGCTTTGAAATGAACCTACTGATGTATTGCAGTTTGCCGAGAAACCCCCGAATCTCCTTTTCGTTCGCTGGCGGCTTCATCTCTTGAATGGCCTTGATTTTTGAAGGATCATCCTCTATGCCACGAGAGCTGATAACATATCCGAGCAACTTGCCTGAGGTTACCCCGAATGCGCACTTTTGAGGATTGAGCCTCATGTTGTATTGCCTGAGCCTGTTGAAAAGCTTTTGAAGTACTGAGGTATGCTCGTGTCGCTCTTTGGATTTGACCATCATGTCATCGACATACACCTCAATTTCCTTGTGAATCATATCGCTCATGATGGTTGTGGCAGTTCTTTGGTAGGTTGCCTTTGCGTTCTTTAGTCCGAACGGCATGACTGTGTAGCAATATGTACCCCACTGAGTGATGAAGGTTGTCTTCTCCATGTCTTCCTCTGCCATGGGAATCTGATTGTAGCTTGCATACCCGTCCATAAAAGAAAGTAAGGCATGATTTGCGGTGTTGTCGACCAAGATGTCGATGTGAGGCAATGGAAAACCGTCTTTAGGGCTGGCCCTGTTATGATCTCTGTAGTCCACGCACATTCTTACTTTGTCGTCTTTCTTTGGAACTGGGACGACATTCGCGATCCATTCCGAATATTTTGCTTCTCGAATAAACCGGCCTCTAGCTGCTTGGAGACCTCTTCTTGAATTTTGAGGGAAACGTCCGGTTTCATGCGACGGAGTTTCTGCTTAATGGGCTTTGAACCTGGAATGAGGGGAATTGTATGCTGACCGATGCTTGGATCAACCCCTGGCATATCATGATAGGACCATGCGAAGACGTCTATGTACTCTGAAAGTAGCTTGATAAGATCATCCCGCTCTTCTTGAGATAGAGTCAAACCAATCTGAACTAGTTTTGGATCGCTGCTGTTAGAAAGGTTGATTTTTTCTGTTTCCTCAATTACGGGCGTCATGTTTTCATGATTTTCGATAGCTTTTAGAATTTCAAGGTCAGTTTCTTGTGAAGCAAAGTTGTTTGGATTAGGATTGTGTTTTGAATTAGAAATCGAAGAGTAGGTAGAAATTGAAATGTTATTGAAATCGGCAATCATTACATCGACTGTTTTGACTTGAAGCTCGGCCTTTAGAGGCTCTTGATTGATGCAAGAATCTAGTCCTAGACTCTTAGACTCATTGCTAGACTCGAAAATTGAAAGACAGACTCTAGACTTGGACAAAGACACTAATCGTAATGATAGTTCTCGGGGTATTCCCAGACATCCGCGTCATCGTCGTAATCATCAAAGACGGGGCTACATGCACAGGTCTTCAGGGCTTGATCCCAGACTTGGTCCCAGGTGCTGTAGGGAAATGCGGCGAAGCTGCCTTTGCATGAAGTGTTGAGCCCTAAGAGGAACATTCCTCACCATCTTGCCCTCTGGCAGCTCAGGCTCGATTGTACGGGTAGAGATTGCCCACCTGTAGTAGTATTCTTGGATACACTCATCTTTTTCCTGGCGTACAGTCGGCTTTTGTTCGATGGAAGTGTCTCGGAAGCTCGAACCTTTGAGGGTGAGGCAGGCACGGCCGTCCAATATTTCCTCGAACCAAGGCTCTCCGAATAGTAAATCGAAGTTGGCATGCGCATCGATAACTAGGAATTCAGCACTGTTGTAATAGGTGTCAAAGGAGAAGACCAATTCGAGGACTCCCAGGACTTTGTTTGTGTCATTTTGGAGTTTGACGGTCTGTTGAGCACTCAGCATGAGATCGTATTCGGAGAAGCCCAAAGCCTTCAAGGTGGGGAGGGGACAGATGTTCTCTTGAATATCGGTGGTTACCCTAGGTTCGGGGATCACCCAGTTTTGAGCACTTGGAAGGAGATGGCAGAAGCTTGGAACCATCAGCTCGTATCCTGGCTTGTATATTGTAGAGATTAAGTTGCATGGAAATTTTTCTTCTTCATCTTCACAGTCATAGGAGATGGCTTGGACCGAGGGAGTTTATTTGGCTCCCGGAGGTAGGGGTAAGGTCTTGTTGTCGACCATGTTCTGGATCAGATGCTTAAGCTTGTAGCAGTCTTCGATGTCATGACCCTTCCCTTGATGGTACTTGCAATGGGCTGCCGGATCCCAGCTCTTGGATCGCTTGTCGACTGGAGGATCGGGTGTTGGCTTGATTGGTGCTATGACTTGCTTTTCGACCAGCCGATCGAATGCCTTGCTGTAAGACATTCCGAGGTTTGTGAAAACCCTTTGTGGTCTGCCCTGAAAGTTGCGCTGGTTGGCATTGTTCTTGAAATTGTTTGGCTTTGGACCTTGAGGAGCCTCTACAGCGTTGACCTCGTGAACCTTGTGTGTCGCTTCAGGTCTCTTACCCTTCCACTTTTCAGCTTGTGGAGCCGAGGCTGTCGGTGCTTTCATCAGGTCATCCTCTATGTCGACCCCGATGTCGTAGGTTCTCTTGAAGCTCTCCAAGCCTAGAAACTTCATGTGAGTATTGTATTTCGGAAGAAGACCAGCAATAAAGATCTTGACCAGTTCTCTCTCGGAGGGTCGAGTCACCATCTGGGACGCCATTTCTCTCCACCGGTTGAGGTAAGTAGTGAAGCCTTCCTGAGGCCCTTGCCTGAGAACCTCTAGCTCCCTTAGAATAGTTTGAAGTTGAATGTTGGGCTGATACTACTCCATGAATGCTCGAGCACCTGCTTCCCATGTACATGTTTGATGTTCCTTGAGTGAATAGTACCATTTCTGGCAGACTGGTTCCAGAGACATGGGAAATACCACGGGGTATAGTTCGAGTTCGACTCCCTTGATGGCCATTGTAGCTCTGAAGTTCTTGAGGTGATATTTAGGATTGTCGGTGGACTTGAACTTTGGAATGTCATTGGCGGAGAATTTGTCTGGCAGATTCGCCTTCCCCTTGAGGTTGTCTTCCATTGAGGTGTCAAAATAGTTCTCTTGATTGGTAACCTTACTGACCAGGCTCTCGATTTTCTTGGTTAAGTCATCGATGGGTGCAACTTGTTCCACAATACCCAGTCGGTTGCTTATGCTCTCTACGTTGGTGCTGAGACTGGCGACAGCTGCCATGAGCTGGGTGAGTTTGATCGGGGGCAGACATTTGGACTGATTCTTGAAAGGGACTGGAAGTTTGATTTGTAGGAGATGAACTGGTTGCTCGTTCGTTGCCGGCTATGAGTGAGGCTAGGGCTGATGGAGTTCTTTTCAACCTCTTTCCTCTTCGGCGAACCCACAGGATCCTTGGACACCTAGTTAGGACACACCACATGATTTATAACTTTGGAACTTGAACTTCCCGACACATGATATGATATTCATGCAATGTATGAGACCTAGACTTGACTCTAAGTGCCACTCCGAAGATTCGGGATTTTTGGATTTTGTACTTGTATTCGGGATTTGCAACCCGTTGGAAGTGTTTGAGAGGAGCCTTCGTTCTTTTGTAGAAGTTGACTCTCTGTATTTAGGACTTGGAATATCGAAAAAGAATATTTCGACCTATTGGAAATTGAACTATTTTAGGGGAGTTTCAACCCATCGAGAATTTGGAAATTGGACTTGTACTAGGAGATTACTTTGTATTGTTTCAAGGGAATTTCAACCCGTCAATATTTTAGGGGATTTCAACCCGTTGGACTTGGAGTATTTGAAGGGAATTTCAACCCAATTGAAAGGGAATTGATTTTGTATTATTTCAAGGAAATTTCAACCCGTCAATATTTTAGGGGGATTTCAACCCATTGGATCTTGGAATATTTTAGGGGAATTTCAACCCATGGAATGGAATTTTGAACTTGTATTATTTCTGGGGAGTTTCAACCCGATTGGATTTCGAAGTATTTTAGGGGGATTTCAACCCATTGGACCTTGGAATATTTTAGGGGAATTTCAACCCATTGGATTTGGATTTGTATTATTTCAAGGGATTTTCAACCCATAATAGAATTTGAATTTGTACTATTTCAAGGGATTTTCAACCCATTGGAAGTTTTTTGAGGGATCGAATTTGTATTATTTCAGGGGAGTTTCAACCCATGATAGAATTTAAGTTTGTACTATTTCAAGGGATTTTCAACCCATTGGAAGTATTTTTGAACTTTGAATTGAGAGCAATGGAAAGCAAGGATTTGTAGCTTGAAGATGAGTTTGAAGTTTGAATTTGATTCGAAGTTTGAACATTGAAATGGGAAAGAGGCATTTTTGTATAGAGTATGAGATGTTTAAATTTGAACATTCCGGCGTCACGCCATTGGACTCGAAATTGGGAAAGTCCGGCATCATGCCGCCGTGGACTTGGAACTTTGAAGTGTTTGATCATATAATTTTGAATTTGAAATTTAATGAGGAAAATCCGGCATTACTCCATCATGGAATTGGAATTGGAAAGTTTCGGATATGGGACTTGAGATTCGAAAGATTGAATATAGGAATTTTGAACTTGAGGTTTGGAATATGGAATGAAAAAGTCGGCATTACGACGGCATGAACTCGAACATTTGAACTTTGAGGTTTTGAACTTGAAATTGGTAATTTGAACTCGAGGTTTTGAAGGATGGAATTGAACCCTTGAATACTTGAACTAGAATTGAATTTTTTGAACTTGGAAATTGGATGCTTGAACTAGAAAATCCGGCGTGACGCCGTTGGAATTTAAAATTTTGGACTAGAAAATCCGGCATTATGACGCCATTGGATTTGAATTTTGAAATTGAAACTTGAAATTTGGACTAGAAAATCCGGCATTATGATGCCGTTGGATTTGAATTTGAAATTGAAACTTGAAATTTGGCCTAGAAAATCCGGCATTATGACGCCGTTGGATTTGAATTTGAAATTGAAACTTGAAATTTGGACTAGAAAATCCGGCACTATGACGCCGTTGGATTTGAATTTGAAATTGAAACTTGAAATTTGGACTAGAAAATCCGGCATTATGACGCCGTTGGATTTGAATTTGAAATTGAAACTTGAAATTTGGACTAGAAAATCCGGCATTTTGACGACGTTGGATTTGAATTTGAAATTGAAACTTGAAATTTGAACTAGAAAATTCGGCATTATGACGCCGTTGGATTTGAATTTGAAATTGAAACTTGAAATTTGGACTAGAAAATCCGGCATTATGACGCCGTTGGATTTGAATTGTAAATTGAAACTTGAAATTTGGACTAAAAAATCCGGCATTGTGACGCCGTTGGATTTGAATTTGAAATTTGGCATTTGTGCGTGAGGCGTGGTTGAGGGTTTTGAATCAAATGGAGTGGCACTCCTAAAAGACCTTAAATCGGCGATTTAGATGCATGAGGCTTGAATGATGCTCCTAGGGGTTTGGTTTCCTAGTTGGAGGCTAATTGGTTTTGGCAAAGCTAGAACTCGAGGTTAGTCATTCACGCGTGCAAAGACGCCCACACAATGCACAAATAGCACGTTGTCACACTAGTCATGAATATGAATGCGACATGCAAAGTTCTCAACCTAAGGTCGGTCTAAGTTTTGTATGATGCAAGTGGTCGGCTTTGGGTGTCAAAAGGGTACTTGACTAAGAGACGGATCCGGCGACAACTTGCACATCCGCCTAAGGGACGTGTTTGTTGGCAGACGGCCTCCATACTTGACATCGGGAATGTCAAGTAAATGCCAAGTTTCGGTAGGCGCGAAAATGGTCACACACTTTGATCGGGAACCGTATGGAGAGTCACCATTTCGTTGCCCCCGAGGCTAGCCCGAATGTGGAACACATCCGTTTGGGCAAAGGTAGAAATTCATTTTGCACAAATATGGTTTTCGAAAAATGCATGAAATGCCTAGAAATTGAAACTTGAAATCGCACTTGAATAATGTATTTGAAAATCTCGTTTTTCGACATTCGTTCTCAAGGTTTGGGAGCGTCCTTCAAAGTACATAAATAGACTGACTCCCACTTAAAACTCGAGCAAAATATGGGCAGAAAGCCACTGTGAGCCACTGTGCTGGATGCAGACAGTGGCGTTGGGCGCAGGTGGCTGCGCCTGGCGCCAGTGCTGGCATCCAGAACTTAAGCAGATAAGTGGCTTGATGCTCAAAGTCTGCTCGTATTTTCGAAGTTGAAATCAGGAACTCCCCAGTTGAGTCGCCAGAATTGTAGGGGGTGTTTTTGGAGTTTACCCCTACGGGGGCGGTTGTTTTAGAAACCTTCGTATTTTGTACTTTGTAGGAGTCGCCACCAAACATTGTTTAGGGTCTTGTTTGGAAATACCGCAAATGACTCTATTAGGATAAGACTTGAATCTTCGAAACGGATGGGTGAGATCCGGGCAAGGGAACGAGATGCTTATTCCGCGAGCTTTAGAAATTATTCGAGTGCGTGACACAACATTTCGAAAATACCCTAGTTTAGACTATGTGGGTTTGAATTTTGGACAAATGGAATTTCTACTTTGTATGGCGGTCACTTTGCTTTAAAGTTAATTTAAGGGAACCTAAGATCGGTTTGTCCAAGAAATTATCTTTGTTAAGCGTGATGTAACCTTGTATTTTGTTGTATTTAGCATGTGCGGTGATGAAAGCAATAAAGCAAATAAAGCAACATCACAATAGTAAATAAGTGCGGAATTAGTAAATACAAGACCCCCTAGAGATGGACTAGGGAGTAGGTCCACATTTCCTAGAAGGACTAGGAAAGTAAAATTGCGGAATTGAAATGCGTTATTGAAAGTGCGGAATTGAAAGGTGCGGAATTGAAGTTGCGGAATTCAAAGGTGCATAATTGAAATTGCAATATTGAAAGGTGCATAATTGAAATTGCAATATTGAAATTTGTACTTGGGCACATGAGATCCGAACGCCAAACGGCTACTTAAAAATAAGTGCGCTCGACCCAAATTCAAAGCCAAAAATCTCAACTTGGGAGAAGTTGTTCACCCCAAGTATCCTAGATTTTTCATATAGGACTTGAACTTGAAAGCTTGAAACTTGAAATAGTGAACTTGAAATACTTGAACTTGAACTTGAAATATTGAACTTGAACTTGAAATATTGAAATTGAACTTGAAATATTGAAATCAAGAGATTTGAACCTCAAAGATCGGGCCTTTTAATGTTGAAAAGGTTAGATCTTTGATATGCTCTTTCTTTGAAAGGATCCTAGTTTAGGGAAGTAGTCATGAGCAAGCCTAAACATTGTTGGATCTTGAAATTTGAAAACTTGAACTTGTATATTGAAAAATGGAGTCTTGAATCTCAAACAATAAACCTTTAAAAGTTAGAAAGGCATCATCTTTGATTACTCCATGCTTGAAAATGATTCTAGTTCAAAGAAGTGATTACAAACAACTTTGAACATCCTTGAATCTTGAAAGTTTGCATTTTTGTATTTTGAAAAGTTTGGATTTTGAAAAGATGTATGATTGTTGCAAGTGACATTTTTAAGAGTAAAAATGCCAACTTACTAATCATTTTGAAAATAGAAAATCAAGACATCATTGAATAGATTAAGGTTGGGATTCGGAATTACTAGTTAGGTTTAGGCAAGCTTTCCGATTAGAACTCCCAATTGCTTAAAGCTTGAAGATTGTATGGTATTATTTGGAGAATTTTGTATTTATTTTTGTATTGAATATTGAGGTGCAATTTTTGTATTACGACGTTATGTCTTGAATTTCGCCTCCCTTAATGCTGGGATTTAGGGGGTTTTTATAGGAGGAATGGCTGCTAAACGCCAGCCATTGCCAGCGCAGCACGCCGAAGCAGCGCCCAGCGCTGGTGACTTGGCGTGAGTGCTGCCAAAACAAGGACGCGGGCTCCGTCCTTGATTTGTCTTGTATTGATGTACCTTCGTACGAATAGTACGATGCGTGGCAAGTAGTGTTTGTTTGGGTGTTAAGACTTGATTTTGCATCTAAAAACAAGCCGTTTCGGGTTTTGAATTTCGGTTTTACGGGACGAGGCCCGGCTTGCTCGGTTTTGTGGGTCGGCGCCCGAATTTGACTTGCCTTATATGATTTTGAGTGGAAAAGGCTTAATAAACCAATGGAATGGTCTACTAGATGAGATTGTACTTGGATTTTGAAATTGGTTTTTGAAAATTGTATTTTGTACCGAGTTCCGGAAGGGGAACGGCCTCGGGGATTAGATTGTGGCTCTTGGATTTTTGACATGCTTTTAGCAATTGGAATTTCCGCACGGAGTTGCTCCAATTACCTAACAAGGATAATGGTATCGTCATCATCCCAATGGGGAGACACAAATTAGGTGTCTACACTTGGCAATATTCTTTTCTCTAAGCTACAGGTGAGGAAGGCAGAATTCGATGGTGAAGGCGTGTGCACGATGAGCACTGTGCACCGGAAATAAAACGACATAAGAAATACACAAAACGTGCGTGTTTCATTAAATCCCGAAAAAAAAGAGCAATTCCCTTGAAAAAAAGAACAATTCTCTTAAACGAAATAACATTGAAGGCTTTGTTCTTTCCAGCTATGTTTTTCGAGTTTTTATTTGATTCATTGTTCTTTTCACTCCTTTTTGCGAGTACATATTCTTCTGGATTTTATGTTTTTGAAATCAAACTGTGAAGAGGAAAGAGAAAGTGCGAACTAGATTTTCTAAATTGATTTTTAGAGAGAGAAAGCAATGGAAATTTCGCAATATTCATTGATTTTTCTGCTTCACACATCAAATTCAATTGATTTTTCTTTTTCAAATCTGAATTCTGCAGCTGATAATCATATTTTGGAAGGTAATTTTCCAATTTTGTGATAAAAAATTGCATGTTTTTAATGATTTTGATGAATTTGATTTTGTTATAGTGTTTTTGATTATTTTGAAGAATTTGATTTTGTAATAATTGTGTTTTGATGATTTTAATGAATTTGATTATATAATAGCACGTTGATTTTGATTATGTAATTACGCTTTTTTTTACAAAAAAGAAAAGTTTTACGTATTTAAAGAACATATGCTCGTATTAGAAGAACAATTTCATTATAGTAGAGAAATAGACCATTTGTGTTTCATATATAATTTGTTCTTTTTCTTATTATTTTCAATTTCATTTGCGTTTTATAATTTTTTCTTTTCTTTTATTTTGTTCTTTTTCGTATTATTTTCTATTTATCATTTGTTCTTTTTATTGTGTTCTTTTTCTTATTTTTATATATGTTAACTTATAAATTTTCAGATATTATGAATAATGCTTGATAATTAAGAACAAGATTATGCTAATGATGATCCAGAATCGATCATATGTTATTGTGGGCCAAGATACTTGACTTGTTCTTTAGTATTTCATTTGTTCTTTTTATAATATTCTGTTAAAAGAACAAAATAAAAACACGTGCACAGTTCTCATTATGCACTCTTTAAGACTTTTTTATTTCTCCTTCTCAATTCTTCTTTCATTCTAATTCCTGTTTTTTCATTTCCATTTTTCAATATATATACATGAGAACTTTCTTACGGTAAGAACCTCAAATTTGCATATTTTTTGAACTAAATGTAAATCTTTTTTGAACTAAATGTGCTTCATATTTCAATCGTATGAATTGTGCATATTTTTGAAACTAACTGTACATATTTTTATACTCAAATGTTATGTGCATATTTTTTGACCAGAATGTGCATTTTTTTCGTTTTCAGAAAATCAAAAATTTTATTCTTAATTTTATAAAAAAGCAGTGCATATTTAGTTAAAAAAATATGCACATATGCACATATACATCTATACTAATATTTTAAAACACAATATTTTACTTGCCATGTGTCCACTTTTTGAATTTCTATTTTTTTTCTTTAATTGATTTACCGTTGAAATCCTATTTTTACTTTGGAAAAAAAATGCATGACTCTAAAACATATTTTTTTGCATTAACGTTGTATATATTCATAACATCCTGATCCTATTTCATCATTGGTAGGAATAAATTGATTAGTTGATTATCTCTTTAATTTCTATATATATATATATATATATATATATATATATATATATATATATATATATATATATATATATATATATATATATATATATATATATATATATATATATATATATATATATATATATATATATATATATATATACACACACACACATCTCATAACCATTAGTCATTTTAGAATCTTAGAAATACATTTTAGAGATAGAAAGAGGAGATGATTTATATTCTCTCAACATAAGAGAGATTTTTAGAGAGAGAAAGAGTGAGATAATAAGTTAAAGAGTAAAAAAATATATTTCTCCTTCTCTCTCTCTAAATTCCCCCTGGATTGTTTCTCTTTAGTTGGAAATGAGTGAATTAAGCAAAATTATAGTTTAATATATGTAGCTTTCGACAAAAATATGATCAACATCAAGAGAATCGCAAGAGTGCATGATATTTTCGAGGATTTTGCTGATTGAGATTAGTTTTTGAAGATTTTAAGATATTCATGTTGCCGATGAGTTTTGATCGAGTGTTTAAGGTACACTTCCTTGTGCTTTTATATAATGTTCTTTTGCATAACTTGATTGTCTCACTCTACATAATTTGTTCATAAAATGTTGTTTTAAACCTATAGAGTGTTCTTTTTTATACAGGTAATAATAATAATGTTTTTAATCAATCTATTTGTAACTGAATTATTAACATAATTAACGTTTAAAAAGAACAAATATACATTTTAAAAGAACATAAATCTCGTTTTAAGTCTAACATAATTATTTTTTTTTATTAAATTAGGACTCACTTTCAAATTAAAAGAATAAATTATACTAAAAGAACAGTTTAAAAAGATATAGAGGTGGGTAACAGAGCGGGGATGCATTATATTTTTTTTACCTCTCAAGACGTGGATATGGAGGTTGATTACTATTCCTATAGTGGTGGCGGGGATGAGGATGTCAAATTTAGGCGTGTACGGGTGTAAAGGCTCCGCCACGCCCCAAAGTCATATCTAGTTGAATAATGTAGGGTAGGTGTTAAGTGATCGGGTAATGAGGTAGATGGGGCGACCTTATCGGAAATGAAGGGTGAATGAGAATGTCTTTACGCTTAACACAGATGATGAATGGGGATAAAAGTAATTTTGCCTATGTATTTGTTTTATTTTTCTTAAAAATTAGGACATCGATTATGACAATAATAAATTTATCCATCATTAATATTAGGATAATTTTTATAAGCGATATTTTGACGATAAATTTCTACGAATATAGTTTAGATTTTATATAAATTTATATTTATATTATAAATCGTGCATCGCATGAGTACTATACTAGTTATTTATACTATAAGAGAGACAATCAAAGAGCGATATTTATAAGCTCCCCATCCACTTCCCTCTATTTTAGTATAATACGGTATAGATTTTCAATTTCCAGAATAAGTAATAGAGCGATTTCCGATAAAAATGCTAGAAGAATCTGAAATTATAAAAATATGCCCCATTTTATTTTATTTCCCTTTCTATCATCCACGTAAGTAAGAAAATCGTTTCACTTTTTTTTTTAGTCAACATAAAACCTCCAACCGAATAAGCGGTTATATATTTGATGAGTTAAAAAGTGATACTGCAAGTGCACAGCGTCTGTTGTTAGCAGATACTTTGCAAATACGGGTCGATCCCACAGGGAGACAAGTTCAATTAGTTTTTGACCAATTATACGAACTATTTCAATAAACGAAAGTTGAATTTGGTTTATAAACTAATGAAACTAGAGAAATAATATAAACGTTGGATTTATAAATGAATTAAAGGTCTAGGGCATCTGTCCGGTTCACCATGCTTATACCAATACAAGAACACAAATCAATTTGACAATGAATAAACTAAGCCGAGTAATTAAAGTACATGTTAATCCTACGGTCGGGTCTTAACACTTTCAATTCAACATATGCAGTACGGTCGCTAGCATAATCAGAATCGCCAACTGCACCAAGCCTCTAAGAATTTGATCTTTCAATTCTAATTCCTATTAGCTAGATAATCAATCCATGATATTGAACAATTACATGAATCAACAATTAAAACAAATCAATTGGAATTACTCAAACAATAATCTATAAATTTACAAACTTTAATGCATAACAATCATGGTATAAACATGGCTTCCCTTACTTAGCCCTAGAAAACGACTACTCGCTCATAATTGAATTAACAAACATGAAAGAAATAATAAACATGAATTCCATAATCAAAGGACAAATTATTCTAAGGAACCAAAACAATAATAATGAATTAAAGAAAAAAAATAAAAAATTACCTCTAGATTGATGAATTAAAGAAAGGAAAAAGCTAGGTTTCAACGAAAAAGAGAACAAAAATGACGTGAAAAAGGAATTCTAGGAAAAGTAAAACATAAGGGAAATAAAAGCATAAGGGAAATAAATTAATTCCCTTGAAGTATTTATATGCTTCCTAAATTCTAAACAAAATAGGAAATAATAATAATTACAGAAGTTACGATTTAATTGAACGATCACGAAAAGAACGCACATGATTCCGCGCGGAATTCAGTTGGGCGCAGAAACCAGCGGGCCCGCTGGTCGGTTGCTGGTTTTCGCGCCCACGGAGAAGAGTCGGGCTAGCGTTGTGGGCTGTTGGCGAATCGGATAGTCGAGTCACCTTATTTATGTCATAACTTTTGTTCTACAATGCATATAGGGACGTGTGACCTATCGTTGGTAAGCTCTTTAAGCCTACTTTCTAGCCCAATCAAATCGTCTCGTTCCGACATGTAGAACTTGAGATATCATCAGAAGAGTGAACACTTTTTCGTTTTGATTCTTAGAAAAATAACGTTTAGCTTCGTTGTTGACTTAAAATTATCCCTAGAGACATGTAATGATCCTCAAGTCAACATCCCATCCGTTCATCATTCAAATCAACTCAAAACACTCCAAAAGCATCCAAATGACCGTAAAATCACCTGAAACATTAAAGAAAACGTAAATGGGGCGTAATAGAGTACAACAACGATACCTTATGCAAATGTGACCCTAAATGCAACTAAAATGATATAAATGCCTAATAATGCAACCTAAATGCGCCTAAAATACCCTATACAAATACGACTCATCAAATTCCCACAAGCTAGATTATTGCTTGTCCTCAAGCAACACTAAACCAAAGATAGAGAAATAAGAAGCACATGACTTTCATAAAACCATGGTAAGACCAACCCAACTCTCGAGCAAACAATCAAACAGAGTTATTGAGACAGAAATCTAGCTCGGGTACAAATAGAACCACAAAGCATCATGATCCACAATTGAAACAACCAAGCTTAGCCACAAACTATTCTCAATCAAGCTAGTCGTCGCCGCATACCTTGTAGAATATAAATATATGATGTAACATGTGGTAAGATGACAATAGCAAGAAACAATTTTCACTCAATCACAAAACAAACATGCCGATCAAGAGGTCTTTATTATAAGCTTGTAATGGGGCTAGGTAAAAAGAAAGGGTAGGGTATAATTTGGAAAAAAGTGAGAGTAAGGTCCAACTTAGGGAGCAAAGGTGAACTATATGTGTCGGTGTGAAAAATGCCGAAAATCCAACTCCATCGAACCATGAAACCCGAACAATCAACCAAGTTATAACCAAGGGGAAAAACATAATATAATGTCAATGATCTTTCTTCAATCCCCTTTCTTTGCCTTCAAATTATATACAAAATGAATAACATATTTTTTTGAATCTATAATTTATTTATTTTTGAATTTTTTTTTTCTCTTTTTTTTTTTCTTTTTTTTATATATTTTTTTTCTTTTTTTTTATATGAAATAAAATGATGAAAACAAAAGTACAAAAATAAATACTAATGCTAACTATTACAAGCTTGGGTGCCAACAAGAATATACACCATTTCCGAACCACAAATCCAAACATAGCCTCGAACCACGAACTATTGGCTTAGAGTACCAATCAATAAACATCAATGAAGCCATTACGAACACCGAAGCTCCCCCAAGCTAGACTCGGGACAAGTAACCAACGAGGCTAATAGGGCTCAATTTTGTGGAGTTAAAAGAATAAACGGACAAGCCTACAACATGGGTATGAAAGGCAAGAACTGGTGTTTCTAAATTCGTCTGAAGGCTTCCTAAGAGAATGGCCTCTGTCATACGCGGCATGCGTGAGTTGCAACTAAACTACGAATGAATCTCAAGCCAAAATCATACGACAACAAGTCACATCAATCACACAAACACATAGTAAGGTGACCTACAAGATAATTGGCTAGCTATTCTTGACACGAGACCAACATCTTACCGCATACCATTCAATTGGTTCACACAATGCCAAGCAGTTATCAATGTATATCACAACCGACTGAATTTCAGAATCATAACTAAGTTCAAAAGAAGCTCAAGAGAGTCAAGTAAAGTCCGAACACGGTTTGAAAGTCAAATACACAATGAAGAGTATGAAGACATATGAATGCAAGTAAAAAAAATGCAACTGAATTGAACAATAACACTAGGAAAGCAGTACATTTTTTTCGTTGCACGTAAACTCCCATCCCTAATGGATGGTACAAAGCGTACAACACCTAAAAAAATAATAACATTATACTAGAAAGCAATAAAGATAGATATCCCTCCCCCAAGCTAAACAAAACATAGTGCCCTCACTGTGAAAATAGCAACAAAATAACTCAAACAAGGGAGAGAGATGGAAAGTGCTCACTCGTGATAAGCCTCGTTGGCCGAGTATGACTCGGCATGACTGTCGACTGTAGAAGAGATGTGGCCAGAAGTTTCAAACTGACGAGGAAAGAGCCAATCTCCGTGGATGTGGTGGATTTGGGTGAGAGCTAGTTAGTTTAGTTGGTTTCATGACGCAATAACCACAATTTAAAATACTCCAATCAGCCAAGATGATGCATACTTCAAGATTCCAGATCAATCCCAACAAGCAATCCAAGCAATAATAATATTCGCTCAATGCTAATAATTCAAACTCAACAACCAACGAGCGTTAACCAATCTCAACAAAAAATTCATATAATATTCACAACCAACAACAACAATTCGAATTCAACAACCAATATTAATATCAAAATTCTCATTTTCTTTTCAAAAATCGATTCAAGTTAATAAAGTTTGGGAAATTTGAAATTTTAATACCTTTGTGCACCACAAAGACCAGAATTTGATTGCGAACTCACGTGAATTCCGCAAACGACCCACAATACTACACAATTTGTCAATGCCCACAAAGAATCAAAACCCCCCAAATTGATTTCAAAAGCTAGGGTTTTAAATTCATGAACAAATAATGGTGAAGGTGGGAGATTTGAGGGGATAGTGGGAGGGAAAGTGGCGGATGGTGGGCTGGTGTGAGGCGGTGCGCCGACCACCGTGTTGTCGGTGGTGTGGTGGTTGGTTGGGCGAGGGAGAACAAGCAGGTGACGGGTGGTGGTGTTTCGTGCGTGGGAGAGGGTGGTGTTGGTTGGGCGAGTTGTAGGTGGCGGGTGGTGCGCCGACCGCCGGTGCGACACGTGGGCGGAGGCGGTTGTGGTTGACGTTCGACGGGTGATGATGGCTGGAGGGAGATGGCTGGCGTCGGGGGGGGGGGGGGTGGTGCTCATGGCTGGGGAGATTTTAATTTTTTTTTTTTTCTTTTTGAACAGGGATGGGCGGCAAAACCAGCGTAGTCGTTGGTAATCCAGCGAGCAAGGCAAAGAGTTGTGAAATTGGGCCAAAACATTCAGCGAGGCTGCTGGGTAGTCGTTGGTTTGTGCGCACAACGAAGTGCGACCAGCTAGCTCGTTGGGCGAGCGCTGGAATGTGCGAGTGCTGGTCGGGATGCAAGCTTGTGAGCACAGCAACATTTGTGAAGCTCGTCGCTGCATTATTATGGCATGCAAAAACTTGTCGATGCATCGGATTTCCGGAATTTACTTGATCTTGCACCTATAATCCTAAAAAAAGGGAAATTCAAGCACTGCTAAACTCAAAAGTTAGAATCGTTAGTAAAACTAAACGGACAAACTAAATAAATAAATAAATACAATTAATGAAAACTAATCTAAACATAAAATAAAATTATGAATTCAAGTGAACTCAAAGGAAAATAATCGTTAGTAAAATTGGACGAAATAAATAAATAAATAAATAAATACGATTAACGAAAAGTAATCAAAAAATAAAATAAAATTATGTTCAAGTGAACTCAAAGTAAAATATTTTTTTGCTTTTGTTGTTTCTATTTTTTTTTCAATAAATGAACCAAATAAAAATAAAAAACTAAATTAAAATAGAAAAAAAATTAAAATTGAAATAAATGAAAAAATGAAAAGAGGGAAAATTAGAAATCGGGTTGCCTCCCGATAAGCGCTCGTTTTAAGTCATTAGCTTGACTCCAAACCTCAAAAATCAAGCGTCGATGGGTGGATCGGAGAGATAGATCGTCTCCAATTTTTCAATAAACGCTCCTTCAGTACTGTATAGCTTCAAACGTTGGTCGTTCACTTTGAACTTGGTGTCATCGAGTACCGAACCTCATGCTCCAACTGTTAGGCTAGCATTGTAACACCCCCAATTTCCATACCTGTTTAGGACTTATAGCGAAAGCATAAAACAATAA
Source organism: Spinacia oleracea (assembly GCF_020520425.1). Taxonomy (NCBI): domain Eukaryota; kingdom Viridiplantae; phylum Streptophyta; class Magnoliopsida; order Caryophyllales; family Amaranthaceae; genus Spinacia; species Spinacia oleracea. The sequence continues at coordinate 22,237 of NW_026614351.1, forward strand.
ATTAAGGGTATTACCGCCACATTTAGGCTACAACCCAAATGTAAGGCTATTTTATCCATCAATAATCCAACCTTTATAAATAAACCAATATTGTCATAATTAAATAACTTAAACCAACTACCCAAAATGTTGTTACAAACTGAATTGAATAAAACCCAACTGATTGTCTTTAGGTGATCTGCGTTATTAATAACTTGCTACTAGTTGTTGTGAAACGGTCGCTCATGACGTGCCACGCATACCTGTAAATTGAAAAACATATACAGAAAGGAAACCACAAATCAGTGGAAATTGAGTAAGTACTACTTCACCCCGTAAAACATTTTCGGAAACCTTTTTCCTTACTTTGGAAAACATTTTATTTTAAAACATTTCACGCACAAATAGCACATAGCAAGCACACGCACACAGTCCATAATTTAATAGTTAATTACTTAGAGGTAAGAGAACAAGATAATTCCACCATAAATGTAGTTCAAGTACCACCTTAATGGGTGTAACCACCAAAATAGGTCTTAGTCCTTAAGTGTGCACACCCCCCAGTGAGTGTTTTTAACTCAAAGGGGTAGAATAAGCCTAGGTCGTGCTATTTAGCTCCGACTAAAAATATTGAGACACGTTGTGTCTTACCACCAATGTGTTCATCACCTTAGGGGATCCTGCCTAAAATGTCTTACCAACCAAGTGTATTTCACTTTAACTGATTAGTGTTTTATTAGAGCGTTGACATGCATATAAAATACTTAGTAAACCACTGCCCCTATAACAGCATTATAGTTGGATAACCGTATATAACAGCATTATAGTTGTCTGAATTATCTTAGTTCACCAGCCAATGTTACATGTGGCTCGTCATAAGTTATGCTGGCAGAAAGAAAATAAGGTCCTACTATACATTATATTACTGCCAAACAAACCCAAATCCACCATGAGTAAACTCATTGGAACTACTCTACTGCATGCATCTACTCTTTAAAACTCAAAAGGTATAAATCAATTGGGCATAAATACAGGTTTATAATAATAGCATGAGTAATCATGAACACTAGTACTCTACCAATTTAGTCTGGGACTATTTCGAGATTAATAGCTATCATCAAGCTCATGAAATATATTATACCTATTCCTCTAGCCAACATCACAGAGATCGCATATATACACATATTACACATTCTCACATCAAAACTATATTTTATAGGGTTCGGCAAAAGATGAACATAGTAACTTACCTTAACTGCTTATATAGTTTCAAAGACTGCGTACACGCACACTAATAGGGATCTTCCCGCTCTACGGATTCTTCGTTATCGGTCCGTTTTCTAAAGTGTAAAGCCAAGTGTGTAGGAGATGATGCAGACTACAAGGTAGTGTTTTTCACGGTAGTTTTCGGTGTAGTTTAGTGGTGTTTCGGTGCAGCCGAAAGTAGGTAGAAACCAACTTCCGCGATCGAGGTTTATTTTTAGTTTTCTTGAGTGGTTCTTCTGGCGAGGATGTGAGGGAGTAATATGTTTTTGCCAAACCCTAGGAATTATGACAAAGTCAGTATTTATAAGAAATCCTAAAGGTGTGAGGTTAAGGGTTAAGATACTACTTAACCGGAATAAGATAATGATAAGCATGATTAAAAGATAAGTAGTTTAGTTTGTTAGCTCCGGGAAGTTTGTTAGAGACGGATGGGATAAAATCACGGTGGCTTGAGTTATGATCCTAAGTTTGTCGGGCAAGTCAACTCATAATAAGATTGTGATAAATAAAATCTTGAGTTCTAATCAGTTATGCGAGATATTAGGGGTTACTTGGTGATGAAGATCAATGAATCATGCGGTTGATTTGGTGTAGGTGCCTCCCACTAATTGTGTAGGTGAAAACAATTTAAAATACGTAAATCATGGTAAGTTATTAGAATAATAAAGTAATACTTATAGATTTAAGGTAATTGCTAATATTTATAAAATTTAATAAGGGGTAATAGCTAATATTTATAAAATTTAATATAAAAATTATGTTTATTGATAAAATAATATTTTATTTTACTACAATAACTAGTATTGTTAGAGATAAAACAAGGGTTATTACAATCTACCCTCCTAAACGGAAGATTCGTCCTCGAATCTGGAATCTTAAAGTGTCATAACACTGATAATTACAAATAAAATGATGCTTTAAAATAGATGTAACATTAGAGTATTAAAATCCATCCTCCTTAAAGAGAGTTACGTCCCCGTAACTCTAATAAATACCTGGTCAAACAATTCAGGGTATTTCTGTCTCATGGTATCAGCTGCTTCCCAAGTAGCCTCTTCAGTTTGATGGTTCGACCATAAGACTTTTACTATTTTCACCTCCTTGTTTCTTGTTTTTCTCACTTTCTCATCTAATATTTTTATGGGTTTCTCTTCATAAGTCAATGTCTCATCCAATTCCACTATTTCTGGCTCAATCACATGCGACAGGTCATGGATATACTTCTTGAGTTGTGAAATGTGGAAAACGTCATGTACCTTAGACAACTCGGTTGGCATGGCGAGTCTATAAGCAAATTCTCCAACTCTTTCTAACACTTCATAGGGACCAATATACCTCGGGCTAAGATTTCCCTTTTTACCAAATCTCATAACACCTTTGGTTGGAGATACTTTCAACAACACCTTTTCTCCTACTTCAAAGACAGCTTGGCGACGATCCTGATCAGCTATTATTTCTATCTATCTTGTGCCGCCCTCATCCTCTCTTGAATAATTCGGACTTTCTCAATTGTGTTATGCAAATACTCAGGGCCTAGCACCACTTGGTCAGTCACATCACTCCAGCATAACAGGCTTCTACATTTTCTTCCATAGAGAGCTTCATAAGGGGCCATTCCTATACTTGAATGGTAGCTATTATTATAGGAAAATTCTACTAAGTCCAACTGCTCTTCCCATGAACCTTTGAAATTAATGGCACAAGCTCTAAGCATGTCTTCTAAGTTCTGAATGGTCCTCTTAGTCTGACCGTCTGTTGTTGGGTGGAATGCAGTATTATACTTCAATTGCGTTCCAAACGCCAAATGCACTTTCTCCCAAAAGTTCGAAAGAAACCTCGCATCTCTATCAGAAACAATGTTTTTAGGTACACCATTGTGTTTCACAATATTCTTTACATACGCAGCTGCCATTTGCTCCATCGACCATGTATCTTTCATCGGAATGAACCTAGCAGTCTTGGTCAAACGATCTACTACGACCCAAATAGTGTTCTTTCCGGTTTTAGTCAGAGGTAAGGCAGTCACAAAATCCATAGATATCGAATCCCACTTCCATTTTGGAACATCTAAAGGCTGAAGTAATCCCTTAGGTTTGCTTCTCTCAGCTTTCACCTTCTGGCATGTCATACATCTGGAGACAAATTCAGCGACTTCCCTCTTCATTCTAGGCCACCAGAAATGTTGCTTGAGATCCTTATAAAGCTTGTCGCCTCCGGGGTGTACCGAGTAGGGCGTGAAGTGTCCTTCTTTCATCAACTGGTTCTTTATGTCGTCACACTTCATTGGAACACACCACCGACCCTCATAGCGAATGCTACCATCATCATGCATCTTAAAAGGTCCTATTTCACCGTTCTCCATTTTAGATATCGCCCTTTTTAGCTTGACATCATCAGGTTGACCACTTCTAATCTTCTCAAATATGGTAGGGGTAATAGTCATAGAATAAATTTTTATTTCAGATTCCACCTCTCCATACTCCTTAACCTCCAAGTTCAACCTCGAGAATTCTTCACACAACTTATCTGGGAGTACCCACATAGAATTGACTGAATGACTGGATTTCCTGCTCAACGCATTGTGAGGGGGTCGAAAAAGCACGAGGCTAATGGGTGACCTCGTCCCTCGTGGGCGTGACGTTGTCAGATCAAGTGTAATTGGATTTCCTGTGAGTTTACACCCAATCGACTAGTAATATAGGAGTCGCTGTGAGGGGGGTCGAAAAAGCACGAGGCTAATGCGTGACCTCGTCCCTCGTGGGCGTGACGTTTCTTTTTGTCAAATCAAGTGTATTTGGATTTCCTGTGAGTTTACACCCAATTGACTAGTAATATAGGAGTCGCCATTCAGTTTTTAACGACAATGAGAAAAACTGACAAAACCCGGTTATCGTGACATAAAGGGAGTGCAATTATGTTTGACCACGACGGCCATAGGTTCCCTTGTGATCCCTGGTGTGGGGATCTCTCAACGTACACCCGCAAGGTAGAGATTGAGGGTTCAGGGAACTGTAACTACCGAGAGGAGTACTCGCTCTTCGATAACTCCAAAGGCAGGATATCCTTACTAGCTCAGCATAAATAATTGAAGGGACATGCGTTAACTATTAAACTAATCTGAATTGATTTTAACAATATGCAACACATAATACTAGATCGATCGTGATTATCTTGTTTAGATTGATTTAAGGGACCTAGCATGATAGTTCAATTTCCCAAGATATTATCTTTATTAGGCGTGATAGAACAATCAGATTTAATAGTTTAACAGTTTTATAAAAGGGCGAGGAAAGCGATTAAATCATGCAAAGGGACACATTACGACGCACCCTTGAGAGGTGCGTCATGGTTCTCAGAACACTAACCACTTTGGCTTTGCTATTTCTCCTTTTATTTAACGAATCTCAAGTTTCCGGGCTTAATTCTTCAGCTACAAGGGACAGGATACGTTCTGTTCGATTTTTGGATCAATTGCGACAGAACGCGGGATCAATTTCGCAGCGTGAGGCTTAGGCTTAGGGGTTAGATTCAATACTCAGAATATGAATTGTGTGTTGTGTGTTGTGTTCTTTTCACGTCGAATTTGGGGCAGTATTTATAGGGAAGAGTTCGTGGAAAGATTGAGTTGTAGAGCTCTAATCCAAGAAGAATTAGGAGAGAACACGTACCCAGGTAATTTCAGCGCCCAGGGCTGGGCGCCGAAGATTTCGGCTTCGGCGCCCAGAGCCAAGCGTTGAAAATAGGGTCTGGGCCGTATTTCCTTGTCAGATTTGGACTCGTGGAATACGGAGTCTTTGAGACTTATCCGAGTCTTTTAGTGCGTATCAACTTTATGACGGAATGCGTCTGGGCCCGTTACGAACTCTAGGTTCGTTAGGATTTTAATTAATACGTAACTCTTATTTTCGAATTATACTAAGAATAGGGTTCCTCTTGCAAATTCTATCTCTTTTAGGATTTATGTTGGAGTGCAACACCTAATTCCGACAGGTTTCTATCTTTATGTCTTGCCACTTTTAGCAACTACCCGTTACGGCAGTTACTATTTTTAGCAGGTTTCTATAAATAGCAGTTTTGGGTGAAATGAAAAGGGTGATCGAGATTCGTTATTTTATAGGAGATGCGTTGCCAAGTGGAGATTTATGTTCTCATCATCGAACCTTCCATTTCGGGAATGGGGACAAAAGTAGGTGTCTACAGTTAGCCCCCACTTTGAATGAGTCTCGGGATGAGACGATGGTCAAAGTACTGGACGGAGTGCGTCACACAAGCCATAGTGTATGTGACTTGTTTTGCGAGGGTCTCACGAGCCCCCGAGTGATAACATTTGACTTAAGGGTCATCACTTGAAGTGTTGACATATCCCTCACGTGTCATTGGGATTTATCAACGGATAGTATAGAAACTCCCTCACTTTGTCATTAGAAGTATCTAAATATGAGTAGAAACTCCCTCACTTTGTCATTGGAAGTAGCTACAGATGTTTTTGAAATCAAAGCTATAAAGTGCGATTGGGCCTGGCCAAGCCCAATCACGAGGTTAAATGTTTTTAAAGATTCTCATTTTCAGGGTTAGCTAAACGAGAAAACCCCCTTGTTTTTATGGGACGTAAAACGAAGGAAAATCCAGCACATCGTTCTTTTTTGGAAAAACGGAAAACCAATCCTTTAATTTTTGGAAAAAGGGAAAACTGAGGACTTGCGCGGTTAGTGGCGCAGACCCCGCCTGCCGAAGGTGGGCGAACCTGAAGTCGTCCTTTTGATTTGGGACCCGCATGGTTCATGGCGCGATCTTGTCCGATCGAGGTGGGGCAGTCCCTATTTCATTCGTTCTTGGGATTTCTTTTGAGAATTTCTTTTTTATTTATTCCTGTAAGAGAGAATTCTTTCGAGGGATGCTCGGATTTAGTTGCAACTTGAATGTGGGTTGACAACGTGTTTAGACGGACCATTGTCTTGTGGTCATCTTCTTTCATGGTTTTGAGCTAGTTTTTACGGCTCAATTTTGCCACCACTTGGTTTTTTATCAGAGGACCATGTACAAGTATCAACGGCGACCTTTATTCTGAGGTCGAAATCCGTTTTTCTCTTTGAGATTATCCAAACACGGGACTGTGTATAGCGTAGTCCAGGGATATGATTTTAACTTCGCACACTCTTCATTGGAGTATATATTTTCTTTCGAGCCCCCAAGCGTTCGGGCTTGACGGTCATTTCTTGTCAAGAAAGGTACGTATTCTATAACGTCTTTTAATCATGTTTGGGATCGTGCTCGTATGTGCGAGCGACCTTTATAGTGGTATGCTATTTTGACGAAGTCGTGGAGTGCGCATTCGTTTTCCGGGCGACAGAGTTTATTTTTCAATAATATCAGGTTTAGCTTGGCCCGGATTAATCCTTTGACAAACAAACATTTTTTTATTTGAGAAACCAACGACTTAATAATATTTTTTTGTGTTTCGAAGAATGACCTTGATATTTATTTTGCTTATATTTGTTTTGAAAAATGTACACATATATATTCCTTGAGACGAGTCTAAGTTTCGACAAGTTTTATTCATTTTCACTATTTGGGTGCTAATGGTGCTTTTGGGCTTGATCTTGATTTCAATAGGGCCACGTGTCTACCAACACGGTTTTAAGTCCTTTCCTGTTCCGCGTTTTGCGAGATCCGGGCCTTGGGCTGCATTTTCGGCGCCCAAGGCTAGGCGTTAATCATTTCGGCGCCCAGCCGTGGGCGCTGAAAGTTTTATCCTGGCAATTTTTGGTTTTCGGATTTCTTGACGCGTTTCCGAATGGGATCAGGATGTCACTTGATGTCTTCAGGTATATATAGGGGTTAGATACGTCCTTCTTTTCTATCACTCTCAATCTTCCTTTCTCTCGTAATTACTTAGCTTTGATTCTTCCTTGCTTTTGTCATGTCGATTCCTCCCTTCTCCCTCCAACGAGCTGTCAGGCGTTGGCTAAGAGCCCTTACTCCTACAGAAAAGGCTTTGTTGAAAGAATACCACTTAGAGGCACTTTTAGGCTTACAACAAATTAATATTGATTATAACTTTCTGTGTGCAGCCCTGAGCTTTTGGGATTCTGATCACCATGTTTTTGACTTTCGGGGCAATGAAATATGTCCTTTGCCAGATGAATTTGCTGCGATCCTTGGTTATCCTACTAATGCTACTCCTGCCACCCCTGGCACCATTGAAGAGGGTAGAACAACCATGGGGCTTTCCTAGGACTAGATGCTAACATGCTTGCTGAGATTGTTGTGGGTGATGAGGTTGATTTGGCAAACCTTGTAAAACATCACTTTAGACCTAGTAAAAATATGACCGAACAGAAATTGAACATTCGGGCCCTTGTATTTTGCTTGTTGAATCATTATTTGCTGTCGAATAACAATGGCAAGTTCGGTGACATAAGGTTGATCCCCTTGATTAGCCAGATGGAAAGTTGCTATTCTATTATGCCATTGGTTGTTGCCGAGACTTTGTTGAGTGCGGATGAGCTGAAGAAGAATGCCAAATCTGAATATTTTAAGGGGAGCCCCCTATTGCTGCAGGTAATCGATCTTTCGTTTGCGCACACATATTTTTTATATTTTTTCGTTCGTCCTGCCTGGAGCTGATTTTCAGCGCCCAGGGCTGGGCGTTAGAATTTTTGGCGCCTGGCCCTGGGCGTTGAAACTGCGCCCCAGGTTTCGTTTGTTTATTTATTATTTTTTTGATCTGATCGTACCCGTTCTTTCTGCAGATTTGGCTCATGGAACGACTTAGGCTTTTAGAAACTCCTGTCGATCCTAAACATTATCGTCGTATAGCCTTGGGTAATCGAAAGTATTTGCACCGAGGCCAGGACGAGGCCGAGTGGGCTTCCTTTTTTACTCATGGTATATGTTCTATTAAGTGGGTGGTACCGTGGTGGGGTTTGACTACTATGACAGGGGGTTCTGATGTGTCGGTTTATGTATCTTTGCTGGGGCTATCTCGGCCCATTTATATCTTTCCTTACCGAGTCATGCGTCAATACGGCTTAAGGCAGACTATCCCATTTTCTGATACAGTACCACCTAAAGTAGCGGCCTTTTCACAAGCACGGGTTCAAGCATGGGCTAAGTATTATGATGGTCTCCCGCGTTGGGCTGTGGCTACAAATGGTTTTGTGGGTCTTTCCGAAAACTACAAGTTGTGGATGAGTTCCGATGATAAAGCTGTGAGGACCGAGGCTCGAAATGGTGAGCCGGCTGAGCTTTTGATACCTCGTATTCGGGTTAGGTATGAGGGCCGTGATTCTGCCAATCCTCGCACCCATGGTATTAAGACTGTGAAAGCTCGTCCTGATCGAAAGCGAAAGGAAGTTCCTCCCCGTTCCAGTTCTAGGCCTAAGAAGATGCCTAACATGAAGGGGCCTGCCGTTGCTAAAAGAAATGCAAGCTCTCGCGGAGATCGTCGCCGGAACAATGTATGGGTTAGGAAAGCTCAGCCGCTAGTGGAACCAGTGACTAATCCAGTTGATGTTGATAATCTTTTTCCCACCATTGTTTGTGCCCTTGAGGCTGAGCGGGCTATAACGGTTCAAACTGAGAATGTTTCTGAGGCCTTGGCATCTTTGGAAGTTAGTGTCCAGGAGCCGGTTCTTATGGAGATTGATATAGGGGCAGCGCAGAAACCTGTGGAGGTGGACCCCGCGAACATTGCGCTCTACAAGACTTTATTTGATGATCCGGAAGAACTAGAGTAGTGTAGTTCTTGCTAGGGTGTAGGTGCCCTTTATTTATTTCAGTTGTGTTTGTTTTTCATTCCTTAGCACTTTTGTTTTCCTTCTTATTATTTTTTACGGTTATTTCATGAAATGCCCTCGAGTTTTGCTGAAATTCACCAAACGCCCATCAAGTTTCAACAATTCATAAAATACCCCTCACCATCCGTACAAATGCCCACCATACCCTTACTAATAACGTGCCGTTAGTCCGCCGTTAGCTAAGTTTCTAATTCACCAAATGCCCCTAAATTCAAACTTATTTCACCAAATGCCCCTAATCTCAAACTTATTTCACCAAATGCCCTAACATAAAATTTAGCTAGTTTTGTTGTTCCAACGGCTAGTTTTTTTGTATGAAAAGTAGCCGTTGGTTCTGGTAGGCTATAAAAGCCCCCTTGCTGGGTTGTTCATGTACTTTTGTTGTTGTTTTGCTTTGGTTTTCTAATCTTATAAGATTTCTATCATGAGTTTTGTTTCAAAATCATCTTCCACACACAATGAGTCCACATATATTAGAGTACCTAACAAATTTTGTTATTGTGGTAGGAAATTTGCCATCCGAAGCTCCGATACAACGCTCAATCCACAAAGGTTGTACTACAAGTGTGATCCTTGCAACAATCTAAGATGGTGCAAGGGAGTAGTTGAGCAAGAAAACAGGGGGCAGCAGCTCGAAGGACAACACAGGGGAAGCTTAGACGAAGGAGAAAGTGCTGAAAACAGGGGAAGCAATAATATGCAAGAGGAATTGAAGCAAATGAAGAAAAAGCTCAAACAACAACAAAACGTAGTTAAACTTGTAATTCAAATGGGGATATTGATGTTTGTAACCCTACTATTTGTAATCATGAAGTAGACACAATGAATAAGAAATAAAATCACATTTCATAATTGTTGTTGCATAAATTCCACAAAATACCAAAATGGGAAGCATATCTGTTTTTTAGCTTCACTTACAACACATCTTTGCACTAACTACATCTGTTTTCTACTTAATGAATATGTGCAAGATCAAAAACTACCCAAAACACCCACTGTGCTCCTTAAACAGTCCCCACCTCATGCTTGCTTTGATTTCTTCCCTTTTGGTGCTGCCTTGGATGTGCTTGCTCCATCATCACCAGTTTTCCTCTTCCTTGTTGTAACCCTCTGTTTTGGTGGTGCCTTGGAACTGCCAGTGCCAGACTTGCAAGTCCTTGCATTGTGGCCCATCTCCTTGCATTTGCTACACTTTACTGAAGTGTGCCTCTTCCTCTTCTTAGCTTCCATAGCACCCCTCTTTCTTTGTTTAGGGGGTCTTCCAGCAGTCCTCTTAATTCCAGGAGGGTTAATGGTGGGAAGGTTGAACTCAGGCCACTGAGTAGGGTCAGGCATAGGGTGCATATGTTCTGCATATGCCAGCTTATAAGCAGCACCCTTGAAGAAATGGGACACAAAGTCCAGAGGGTCTAGTCTCTGGTTGTAAATGACCCTCAAACCATGTTTGCAGGGAATACCAGACACCTGCCAAACTCCACACCCACAGGTTCTCCTGTCAATGTTGACTGGGAATTTCACATGGCCTTCCCTCACCTCATACTCCCCACCACCACATGGAGTAGAGTAGCAAAACCTGGATTCAGCTGTTCTCAACTCCAGTTCAACTTTGGCATGCTCAGTTAAGTGTTGAGGCTCCATGTCTGCTGCTTTGTCAAATCTGACCCCAATTCTCTGCATAGACCACTCCCTAATAGCTGCATTTTAACACAATAACCAAGTAAACATAAGAACATAATCACTGAAAATTTGACAGAAATAGAAAATGGGGAAAAAAACAGAACACAATACCTTCAAACAGTCTCAACACTGGTAAATCCCTGTAGGGCTTGGTGACAGCATTGAATGATTCCACAAAGTTTGTTGTGTTATGATCACAACACACTTCTGGCTCAAACTGATTTCTGGACCACTGCTCAGTACATGTATCCAAGTACTGTGTAGCCCTGGGATCAAAGTCAGTGATCTTCTCCATGGCCTTGTTGTACACATAGGGGTTGTAAGCATTAGCAGCTATCCAGAATAGTTTGTGGAACAATTCTCCACTCCAACCACCATTCTTGCAGTTCATGTACAAGTGCTGACTGCAACACCTTCTAGTGGCCTTAGGGAAGTTCTCATGTACAGCTAAATCCACCCCCTAAGATTAAACAATGACAAGGCAAACAATATTAAACTGTGGGATTATTGGTGAATAAGTTTTAATTTTGGGGTATTTGGTGAATTAAGTTTTAACTTTGGGGTATTTGGTGAATTAAGTTTTAACTTTGGGGTATTTGGTGAATTAAGTTTTAACTTTGGGGTATTTGGTGAATTTATAAAAACTTGAATATAAGAGATAAAAGTTCAGAATTTACCCTCATTCTGTCACTGATGAATGTCCAGTCATCCTTGTTGCAGCCTTCTCTCTGAAACAGTGCCCTGAGGTTCCTCATGAAATAGGTCCAGCTCTCTTGGCTTTCAGTGTCAACAACCCCATAAGCAAGCAAGAATATCTCATTGTTGCCATCAATCCCCAAGGCTGACAGCAGAATCCCCTTGAAATACCCACTAAGGTGAGCTCCATCAATTCCAATAATGGGCCTACACCCCTTCAGGAACCCCCTTACTTGTGCACCAAATGAGAAGAAGCAAGCCTTAAACCTTGGGTCCACATTCCCACCATCATTATGCCATGTGATCAATGCATAACTACCAGGATTAGTCTCTTTGATCATCTCTGCATACCTAGGTAGAAGGGCATATGACTCACTAAAACTCCCATGGATAATCTCCTTAGCCACTGCCTTAACCTTGTAGAATAGCCTCTTGTTAACTTGTAGCCTAAACATTTTTTGAGTCACATTCTGCAATGTTTCTACAGGAACATCTAGGTTTGCTTCAATCTCTGGCAACAACTTCTTCACTAACCATTTGGTGGTCACTATGGGGTTCACCTCTAGTCTACCACACTGTTTATGCTCCCCAGTCAGTGATTTTATAGCCCAACTCATCTTATCAACCATCTTTGAAGCATGAATCCTCCAATCACACCCCTCAATTGCACAAACAGCAGTGTATCTTCTACTGTCTGCCTTCTCAACACTTAACCCAAACCCCTCTTGTATACAATAGTCCTTAAGAACATCAAGAAAAGCCTCCCTATCTTTAAATATCAACCAAGGCTCAAGCTTAATTGAACCCCATTCCTGCTCAACATACACTTTCCCATTCTTGTAATTTTTGTCCATTTTTGAGCTCCCGTCTAAACAATCCTCAAATGACTTCTCATGGATTTCATCCATCAAATCCTCCAACCCCTCCTCTTCAACAATGAAGTCAACAATGTCTGTTTCATCCTCACTGTCATCATCACTCCCATCACTGCCAGTTTCCTCAAAGTCAACATCTTCACTGTCCTCATCATCCTCAACATCAGATATCACATCACTACCCTTACCCTTCCCATTCCTAGCAGCCCTTGTGTTTCCCCTACCAGATTTAGGAACATATGTTCCCATTTTGACTTGTGTTTTTTTCCCCACCCTAAACCCCTTAGGTCTAGCCCTTCCTGATTTTTTGGGTTTGGTTGGGACCACTGGTTCAGGTCCTGCTTGCTGTGATGGAGGTGGGGGGGCAGTTTCAGGTGTTGCTTGTTGTGATGGAGGTGGGGGGGAAGTTTCAGGTTGTGTGGGTTGGGGTGCTTCTTGTGTAGGTTGTGTTGTTTCAGGTTGTGTGGGCTGGGGTGATTGTGGGTCAGTTTCAGTAGGTTGTGGGGGGGCAGGTTTTTGTTTCCTCTTTTTTGGGGTAAGTTTCTTCTTAGATTTTGATTTGGTAGGTTTCTTAGAGGGGGATTCTTGTGTTTGTGGTTCTGGTTCTGGTTGAGATAGGCCAGGAAACACTTCATCAGCATCATCTGAGGTAATTATCCTCACATACTCAACCCCATCATTCTCCACATCCACCACTGGGACCTCCATGGCAACTGTGAACCTCATTTGTTCCTCCATTTCCTTCCTAACCCTCTCCTTTTCCTCCTCTACCCTCCTCTGTTCTTCAGCCTCTTTTTGCATCCTCAAAACCTCTTCCTGTCTCTCCCTCATTTTCCTTTCATCCTCCTTCCTTTGCCTTTCAAGCAGAGCTACAGCAGACCTAAATGCTACCCCAGGACTGTCTGATTCCTCTACCCACAACTCTATGGTGTCAGTCCCCATATTCCACCCCCACATTCTCAGCATTACACTATCATCAACCAATTCTACCCTCCCAGTGGGTGAGTTAGTGTATAACCTAAACTTTTCAGGCAAAAACACATTTTGCTTAGTCGATTCCTCAAAAATATCTATGAATATGTCTATCAACTGACATTTATCAGTGTCTACAACCCTCACAACAAAGTCATGAGACTTATAGTGCAGCAACAACCAAACAGCAGACATCCTAACACACAACAGCAAATCAACAAAAAAACAGTAATTTCCATTAACAACTTGACATGCATGTCATTTAATTACTCAATTCCTACTTTATTTCATGAACACAAACAAACAAGTCATCATCCAACATCAAATTTTCCAGAAACCCTAAACCCTAATTTTGCGCAACACAAGTTTAAAAAAGCGAATAAAAAGTTCAGCGATTGACATTACATACCTTAAACGATGCGTGGGTAACCTTCGAACACGAAATTCAACACTTGAACTTCTACAGCTTCCTTGCCCAATTCGCCAAAATTCCCTTTCTGAGAAAGCGTGTGTGGTTCAAAACCCAGAAAACTACTTCACCAACTAAATGCGCACCAAAATTCAGAACCTTTTTGTGAGATTGATGATGCAGTTATGGTGGAAGAAGGAAGAAGAACAGGGGAGAGAGAGAGAGAGAGAAGCAAAGCAGTTACAGGGTCGCGATTTTTTTGAACTTTGGAATGGGTAACAAGGGTAGGGAAGGGATATGGCGCCCAAAAGGAAAATAAGGGCAGAATGGTAAACTACCCGTAACGGAGACTTAACGTCTGTTAACAGTAAGGGTATGGTGGGCATTTGTACGGATGGTGAGGGGTATTTTATGAATTGTTGAAACTTGATGGGCGTTTGGTGAATTTTAGCAAAACTCGAGGGTATTTCATGAAATTTCCGTATTTTTTAATAAAGGCGTATTTTATTTTTACTTTCATTTTTTGCTTCTCCTCTTTTTTCATTTTTTATATATTTACTCATGTCTAACACTTTTGCACAACGTATATATTTTTTACTTGTTTGGACCGAATCCATAAATAGGATTGCCTACGTATCTTTGTTAAATAATCTTAACTTTGAATCAGGTCACGCGTAGTTCTAGCTAGAATAAGTTCTAGGATGCCAAATTTTAATAGATATGCTCTGAGGTGGAAACATATTATTTGATCGGTGAAATGAGTGAAGTTTTATCATTATTTTAATCTGCTGTTTTTTTTTGCCGTAAGCCGTGTATCTGCACATAAAGATGAAATTCCATGTGTTTTTTTTTGTTTTTTTTTGTACGGCTATTTTTTGATACGCATATCTGAATACGTGCTGTACCCCCCAAGTGTTCGTTATTTTTCCGTTATGTGCGGATAAAATGACGAGCACTTCTGGGCAAAATTTGGCAGGCAGAGAGTTTCAACGCCCAGGCTGGGGCGTCAAAGATTTCGGCGCCCAAACCTGGGCGTTGAAAATGATTTCTGGGCGGTCTTTTTTCGACGCTTTGCTTCACATGTTCTTGCGTTTTTTTTTTTTTGTTTTACTTTTTTACTCGTATTGAAATCAATTTTGACGCTATTTCAGAGGCTTTTTTGACTGTTAGCGTGAGACGCATTTTTGTCCGGATTAATTTTTTCTATTCATGACTTGAAACGGTTTTGAGAATGGGGTTAGTGTGCGGAAGATATGAAGATCTTTGTGTAGGCTTTTGAGTGGGCCGAGGTGCGTGTTGACGTGGGGGGCGGTGTTTATTATTTTATGAATTTTTTTGAGCAACATTTGCATTGTTTGGGTTTGATTTCCTTTTTGATTTCTTTGGGTTGCATGGGTTAGACCCTTATGTTTTGGCAATATGATAGTGTGGTTCACTTTGTGGGTTTTAGGGTATTGATTTCGATGTCACGATTTAAGACCGAGTGGGCCTTGCTTATTGAGCCTAGAGTGGGCCTTGCTTATTGGGCCTAGAGTGGGCCGCTTCTTTGTTTTTGTATTTGCAAGTGCGTTTGGTGCTTATTTAGTGTTAGAATAAAAGTCTTTAGGAGAAATCTTACGCCTTTATTAATTTGGAAAGTAAGGAAAACACACTGAAATAAAATTTGCCTATATTCTAAGGGGTCTTAGGACCATCTAAAGCCTTTATTTTTTTCTATCAATCTAAAGAACTACTAGCCGTTTTTCTTTACTAAGGTGCTCTCTATGGCTCAAGCCTTGGGTTTAGTCTCGTAAAACTTTGGTCCTTCGCCGGTACTCATCTTGAATTCTATTCCCTTTGTGTTGACCCACTGACATGTCTTCACCCATCCGTTCTCGGCCTCTTCTAGTGTTGATGCAGGAGAGATTAACCGGGTTGGATCGAAACCTTCATCTTGTAAAGCTAGGGTAGTCATCATAGTCTCATCCTCCATAGGCCTCGATTCGTTAAACAATGTCCATAGAGCCTGGTTGTCCAATATTTCAGCTGTTTTGGTCTCGGTGAGGTGTGGTGCCTCATCCAAGGTATGGCAGTCATGGAAAATTTCAAATCCTGGTTTTAGCATGCCATCCTGAACGAAGGGTTCAGGGAAATCACAGCATGGGTGTACTTCTCCTTCCCGAACGAACATTCCGTTAAGAGTTCTTTGATACGGAGGAAGAAGGGTGGTTTGTTTGGCCTTAGCTGGGTTAAGGCGCAGCCTAGACAAGCGGTCAGAAATATCTTCCTCCGTTGGTTCATAGCCTAGGCCAAAGGGAGTAGATTTGTTGGGTAGAGGATGGAACGTGCATTCCTTCTTCCTTATGCCCAACGGAGTTCCTGGGAAATAACCTTGAGCTAACAGCATTTTAGGGATAACCCGGGACGCTCGCGGATCTAGAAATGCTAAATTGTAGTCCTCAATGAACTGGATGGCTTCATCCATTTGAAAACCGTAAAGGTCGTCTGTAGTTTCGGCTGTTCCAACCATAGTACAACTGATGTTGAGACGAGGGGCGCGGATTTCCAGAATTACCCCTTTATGGTTAAGTTTAACCATTTGGTGCAAGGTAGAAGCCACACCTCCTAAGTCATGGAGCCAAGGGCGCCCCAAGAGGAGGTTGAAAGTGGGCTTGATGTCGATTATTTGAAACTCCGTGGTCCGTGCCACAGGCCCGGTTTGTATTGTAAGGTTGATTTTTCCCAACACAGGCCTTCGAGAGTTATCAAAAGCTCGTACTCCTTGCGTGGAGGTTTGGAAGTCATCGTTTCCTAGCCCCAAGCAATGGGCGGTTCGCAATGGGCAAACGTTAACTGCCAAACCGTTATCTACGAGCGCTAGGGGGATGTTTTGTCCCTTGCATCCAACCACTAGATAGAGGGCCTTATTGTGGGCACCCCCTTCTTTGGGCAAGTCTTTGTCAGTAAAAACTATAGCCTTTTCTCCAGCATCTCTTGTGATGTGGTTGACCAATGAGTCAGGTGTGATATCCGTAGGTACTGAGATGAGGTCAAGTGAGCGAATAAGTTTTTCGCGATGCTCCTTTGAAGTACACATGAGATCCCAGATGGTAATCTTGGCCTTAGTTCTTTTTAGTTGCTTCAGGAGAGGATTTTCAATGACTTCTGCGACGGTGGTGTGCCGTCCATTCTCAGGAGTTTGTCTGACTGGGATATCGTCCATGGGAGGTGGGCGAATATTCGGTTGGTATATCCTTCCGGATCGGGTGAGATTGTCGACTTCAGGCTCCTGAGGGGTGGTGTCAGTGAGAGCATACCCGGGCTAAGTTTCGGTAAAGAGGTCCTGGCCCGATACCTGAGATAGGTAGACATCTTCAGCATCATCATCCCACACACCTCACACTTCTCTCTCGATTCGATCCATAGGGACCACAGTGAGTGGTGCACCTTGAGGTGTAATGTACACCGTAGGGTCAAAGTTCTTATTTTCTGTTGGTCGAGAGAGATGTGACAAGGGCTCTTGTTGTTGTTGGGTTTGCCAACATTAGGGAGAGGTATTACTTCATCCTCTATCATGTCCTGGATTGTGTTTGTTAGATTCCAGCAGTTTTCAGTGTCATGCTCATTTCCTTGATGGAATTTGCAGTAAGTACCTTCGACCCAATATTTACTTTTGATAGGAGGGTCACGGGTGGGGCCTATAGGCCTCAACTTTCCTTGATTAGTTAGTCTTTCGAGGGCTTGTACCAAAGTGGACCCGAGTGGGGCAAACTTTCGATCTCGGACCCATCTTCCAGGGCTTCTTCGGGCGGGAGTCTCCTCTACAGCATGGACTTCTTGGGCTTGGGATGTGTGGCCCTTGTTGTAGGTGTTACTTTTGTATGCGGGCTTGCTTTGTATTTTTTTCGCGAGATCATCCTCGATCGTTATTCCCTCATCATAAACTCTTTTGAAAGTGTGAAGGCCCAGGTACCTAAGGTGTTGTCTGTAAGCCGGGTCCAGGTTGTCAATGAATTTTCGGACCAATTCTATTTCAGGAGGCGTATTGATTAGTTGGGGCGCTTGGTCCCTCCATCTAGCAAAGTAGGTTGTGAAACCTTCATTTTTCTTTTGGAAGAGGACTTCCAGCTCGCGCATGGTGACTTGAAAATCCATGTTCGACGAGTATTGCTTGATGAAGACATTGACAAAGTCCTCCCAAGTGGGGAAGAGCTTAGGGTCCTGGTGGTAGTACCATTTGAGCGGCACAGGTTCCAAGGACAAAGGAAAGGCAGGTAAATACATGGACTTGTCCACACCTTTCAAGTTCATGGCATTCACGAAACTCGAGAGATGATCACGGGGATTGTCCGTGGCTTTGAATTTCGGTAAGTCAGATGAACTAAACTTTTCCGGTAGTTTGCCAGGAAAAGGTTCAGGATCGAGGGAGAAGTACTTGCTCCCCATGGTTTGCTGTAGAACCATTTTTTCAATCCTCTTCTCGTTATCGAGGTCGTTTTTGGCTTGCGCAGCTGCTAAGGCTTCGTTTTCCATTTTCAGTTGGCTCATGAGTTGGGTCATTTGGACCATCCGGTCTCGCAATTCTTCGATGGACATGTTTGAGGTTGCGAATCGAGGTTGGGGGAGCGGAGATCCTTGAAATGGGGAATGACGGACAGAGCTTGGAGTTACTAAACCTTGAGTTGGTGATGTAGCTTCGAGACGCACTAACCTTTTATTTTCAGATCGGCACCAAGTGGCAGGACCAGCCCTATGTATAAGATAAGCTAAAGTTTAGGCCCCAAAGCTTTAAGCATTACTTAGTCTAGACTTTTGACTCTCTCTATTGGGGTTTTTTTTTATTCTCTCCTTTGTTGTACACTTTTCGGTTTTTTTTCCTTGGTCATTCTTTGGATTTTCGAAACACTTGCCCGTGTGACATTCATAGTTATTAGCACGCTCGGTTTTGGTGCCGAACATTGTCGTCGTAGGAGGCCTATCAACGACACAAAGAGTTATTTATTATTATTTTTAGTCGCTTTTAGAACCGAGTGCCTTTTCATACGCCCTCGCAGCAATTTTCACGAAAAGTTTTTTTTTTGCCACCTATTTTTTTTATGTGCGAGCACCGAGGCTGCTGTACCTGACCAAAAGGCTAGGCAGCAAATTCAGCGCCCAGCGAAGGGCGTTAGAATTATTGGCGCCCAGCCAGGGGCGTTGAAAATGCGTCCCTGGCTGGTGCTCGTTTTCTGTTTACGTATATTTTTTGTTTATGCGACTTTGATTTTGTGTGCTTGCCTAATAACGTCCTTTACGCGTTGTGCAGCGTTTGTGGGATTTGTTACGGGCCATCCTGAGCGTCGCTTATTTTTGTGGCGATCGTTCGGGTTTGCGGAACACGTATTTTGGTATAACTCTTTGGCCAATTGGTTTATGAATGTTTGGGAAATTTTTAAGGTCGTTGGTTTTCAAGCATTATTTGTCACACACAATCACATAATTCGCTTGGGTAGTATTTGCGCCGGCTTGGTACCGCTTCTATCGCAGATCCAACACATGCCCCGGTCGAGGTAGTGCCTTCAACAGACGAATTTCGCCCAAGAGGCCAATCACGATGTAAGCCAAGGGGGCATGCACCAATGAGAGGGACCTAGTGGGCGAGCGATTGGGTTTGGGACGGGTGTACTACTAGCGAAAGTGCCGAGTGGACAACATTCGAAGCGTATGCACCCCCCGGTTGGCGATGGGTATCCTTAGTCCCAACTCCCGAAATGAAACATGCCAAGGGAGCCAAGATTCGTTATGCGGTTCTGCCCGTTCACATTAACATGCTGATTTTCAGGTCGTCACAACTTGATGGGGAAATAAGCGCGGGGTAGGATCGTTTCACCCTTCGGCTATTTTGATTACCTATGAGCACGAGTGTTTCCTTCACTTTCCCCAGTGGAGTCGCCACTGTGAGGGGGGTCGAAAAAGCACGAGGCTAATGCGTGACCTCGTCCCTCGTGGGCATGACGTTTCTTTTTGTAAAATCAAGTGTATTTGGATTTCCTGTGAGTTTACACCCAATTGACTAGTAATATAGGAGTCGCCATTCAGTTTTTAACGACAATGAGAAAAACTGACAAAACCCGGTTATCATGACATAAAGGGAATGCAATTATGTTTGACCACGACGGCCATAGGTTCCCTTGTGATCCCTGGTGTGGGGATCTCTCAACGGACACCCGCAAGGTAGAGATTGAGGGTTCGGGGGACAGTAACTACCGAGAGGAGTACTCGCTCTTCGATAACTCCAGAGGCAGGATATCCTTACTAGCTCAGCATAAATAATTGAAGGGACATGCGCTAACTATTAAACTAATCTTATTGATTTTAACAATATGCAACACATAATACTAGATCGATCGTGATTATCTTGTTTAGATTGATTTAAGGGACCTAGAATGATAGTTCAATTTCCCAAGATATTATCTTTATTAGGCGTGATAGAACAATCAAATTTAATAGTTTAACAGTTTTATAAATAGGCGAGGAAAGCGATTAAATCATGCAAAGGTACACATTACGACGAACCCTTGAGAGGTGCGTCATGGTTCTCAGAAAACTAACCACTTTGGCTTTGCTATTTCTCCTTTTATTTAACGAATCTCAAGTTTCCGGGCTTAATTCTTCAGCTACAAGGGACATGATACGTTCTGTTCGATTTTTGGATCGATTGCGACAAAACGCGGGATCAATTTCGCAGCGTGAGGCTTAAGCTTAGGGGTTGGAGTCAATACTCAGAATATGAATTGTGTGTTGTGTTCTTTTCACGTAGAATTTGGGGCTGTATTTATAGGGAAGAGTTCGTGGAAAGATAGAATTGTAGAGCTCTAATCCAAGAAGAATTAGGAGAGAACACGTACCCAGGTAATTTCAGCGCCCAGGGCTGGGCGCCGAAGATTTCGGCGCCCAGAGCCAGGCGTTGAAAATAGGGTCTGGGCCGTATTTCCTTGTCAGATTTAGACTCGTGGAATACGGAGTCTTTGAGACTTATCCGAGTCTTTTAGTGCGTATCAACTTTATGACGGAATGCGTCTGAGCCCGTTACGAACTCTAGGTTCGTTAGGATTTTAATTAATACATAACTCTTATTTTCGAATTATACCAGGAATAGGATTCCTTTTGCAAGTTCTATCTCTTTTAGGATTTATGTTGGAGTGCAACACCTAATTCCGACAGGTTTCTATCTTTATGTCTTGTGCACTTTTAGCAACTACCCGTTACGGCAGTTACTATTTTTAGCAGGTTTCTATACATAGCAGTTTTGGGTGAAATGAAAAGGGTGATCGAGATTCGTTATTTTATAGGAGATGCGTTGCCAAGTGGAGATTTATGTTCTCATCATCGAACCTTGCCTTTCGGGAATGGGGACAAAAGTAGGTGTCTACAGTCGCCATTCAGTTTTTAACGACAATGAGAAAAACTGACAAAACCCGGTTATCGTGACATAAAGGGAGTGCCGTTATGTTCGACCACGACGGCCATAGGTTCCCTTGTGATCCCTGGTGTGGGGATCGCTCAACGTACACCCGCGGGGCAGAGATTGAGAGTTCGGGGGACTGTAACTACCGAGAGGAGTGCTCATCGATAATACTCCAGAGGCAGGTTATCCTTACTAGCTCAGCATAAATAGTTGAAGGGACATGCGTTAAACTATTAAACTATTCTGAATTGATTTTAGCAATATGCAACACATAATACTAAATCGATCGTGATTATCTTATTTAGATTGATTTAAGGTACCTAGCATGATAATTCAATTGTCCAAGGTATTATCTTATTAGGCGTGATAGATCAATCAAATTAATAGTTTGACAATTTTATAAAAGGGTGATGAAAGCGATTAAATCATATGAGGGACACATTACAACGCACCCTTGAGAGGTGCGTTGTGGTTCTCGGAAAACTAACCACTTGGCTTTGCTATTTCTCCTTTTATTTAACCAATCTCGGGTTTCCAAGCAATGTTCCAGTATTTAGGCTTAATTCATCAAGCTACAAGGGGCAGGATGCGTTCTGTTCGACTTTTGGGTCGATTGCGACAGATCGCTGGATTAATTTCGCAGCGTGAAGCTTAGGCTTAAGGCTAGAGTCAATACTCAGATTATGGAATTGAGTGTTATTTTCATGTCGGTTTTGAGGCTGTATTTATAGGAAAAGGGTGTGTGGAAAGATAGATTTTAAGATACGAATTCAAAAAGAATCCGGAGATAAAACGGCCCTAGGCATTTTCAGCGCCCAGGACTGGGCGCCGAAGATTTCGGCGCCCAGATCTAGGCGTTGAAAATGGGATCTGGGCTGAGTTCTTTGTCAGATTTGGACTCTTAGAACACGGAGCTTTTGAGATTTATCCGAGTCTTTTAGTGGGTATTAACTTATGACGGAATGCGTCTGGGCCCGTTACGAACTCTAGGTTCGTTAGGAATTTAATTAATACGTGACTCTTATTTTCGAATTATACCAGGAATGCAAATTCTATCTCTTTTAGGATTTATGTTGGAATGCAACACCTAATTCTGACAGGTTTCTATCTTTTATGACTTTGCCACTTTTAACAACTACCTTTTACGGCAGTTACTATTCTTAGCAGGTTTATATAAATAACAGCTTTGGCTGAAATGAAAGGGTGATTGAGATCCGTTATTTTATAGGAGATGCATTGCCAAGTGGAGATTTATGGTCTCATCATCGAACCTTCCCTTTCGGGAATGGGGACAAAAGTAGGCGTCTACAGTTAGCCCCCACTTTGACTGAGTCTCGAGATGAGACGATGGTCAAAGTACTAGACGGAGTGCGTCATACAAGCCATGGCGTATGTGAACTGTTTTGCGAGGGTCTCACGAGCCCCCGAGTGATAACATTTGAATTAAGAGTCATCACTTGAAGTGTTAACACATTCCTCACGCGTCATTGGAATTTGTTAACTGATAGTATAGAAACTCCCTCACTTTGTCATTGGAAGTGTCTAAAGATGTTTACGAAATCAAAGCTATAAAGTGTAACTAGGCCTGGCCAAGCCCAATCACGAGGTAAAATGTTTTATAGATTCTCATTTTCAGGGTTAGCTAAACGAGAAAACCCCCTTGTTTTTTATAGGACGTAAAACGAAGGAAAATCCAGCACATCGCTCTTTTTTGGAAAAACGGAAAACCAATCCTTTGATTTTTGGAAAAGGGAAACCATCCTTTGATTTTGGAAAAGGGAAACCATCCTTTGATTTTTGGAAAAGGGAAACCAGGAAAAGTTATCGCTGCAGCGACTAAGGACCTGCGCGGTTAGTGGCGCAGACCCCGCCCGCTGAAGGTGGGCGAGCCTGTCCGCTGAGGGTGGACGCCCCGTCCGATAGAAGTGGACGAATCTGTTTTGATGTTTTGAAAATAAGGACCTACGGGTTTGTGATGTAGACCCCGCCGGCTGAAGATGGCGAGCCTGTCCGCTAAGGGTGGACGCCCCGTCCGATAGAAGTGGACGAATCTGTTTTGATGTTTTGAAAATAAGGACCTACGCGGTTTGTGACGTAGACCCCGCCGGCTGAAGATGGCGAGCCTGTTTTTATTTTTTTGAAGAATTTATTTTCTTTTCATTTTCGAAAACTGAGGACTTGCGCGGTTAGTGGTGCAGACCCCGCCTGCCGAAGGTGGGCGAACCTGAATTCGTCTTTTTGATTTGGGACCCGCATGGTTCATGGCGCGATCTTGTCCGATCGAGGTGGGACAGTCCCTATTTCATTCGTTCTTGGGATTTCTTTTGAGAATTTCTTTTTTATTTATTCCTGTAAGAGAGAATTCTTTCGAGGGATGCTCGGATTTAGTTGCAACTTGAATGTGGGTTGACAACGTGCTTAGACGGACCATTGTCTCGTGGTCATCATCTTTCATGGTTTTGAGCTAGTCTTTACGGCTCAATTTTGCCACTACCTGGGTCCTTGATTAGGGGACTATGTATAAGTATCAACGGCGACCTTTGTCTTGAGGTCGTAATCCGGTTTTATCTTTTGAGATTATCCAAACACGGGACTTCATACAGCGTAGTCTGGGAATATTGTTTTAACTTTGCATACTCTCTTTTGAAATATATATATTCTTTCGAGCCCCCAAGCACTCGTGCTTGACAGTCATTTCTTGTCAAAGAGGTTCCTTGGGGATACGCATTTTGTAATGTCCTTGATCGTGTTTGGGATCGTGCTCGTAAGTGCGAGCGATCTTTGTAGCGGTGTGCTACTCTTAACAAAGTCGTGAGGTGCGACTTTCAGTAAAGAAATCGGCAATTTTCGAGTCGAATGGATACGGCAGGACCCTATAGAAGGCAGGGCTTCTTTTGGGCCTGGGCTCATTTTCGGCGCCCAGGCCCGGTGTTAGAAATAATTCACGCCCAAGTGGGGCGTTGAAAATATTGTTTGGGCTGGTCTTTTGATGACACAGTTGGCCTCTTGTTCGTTCGTTTATTTCACTTGGAAATTCTACGTATTCTCTTCTCTTTTGTTTTTCTTTATTTTTGGAACGTAGAATTTTATTAGAGATCACAATGAGTTGAGTAATCGTGATGATTTCTCGAGAAGCCGTAGCCGATTGGTGGACTACGGTGTTTGTCGCTTTGGGGCGATTATTTAAAGGAATTGTCGCTCTTAAGGCGTACAGTTATTGCAGTAGTTGGGCGAGTCTATATGGCCCGAGGAACATACCTTGAGGCGTAAGACTTTGATCGCGTATATATTTTTTATTTTTCTACGGTCGTTTCGTAGCTTGGAGCCCCCAAGTATGCATGTTGGGATGCTTCCTTTTGGCGTACGATTTTTGTAGGTTCTTTCGAGAAAGATGCCTTGGGGTCCCGCTCGTGTAGGTGCGAGCTATCCTTTCCGTGGTAGGTAATATTTTGCTACCTTTAATCCTTAATGTAGAAGTCGTGTGGCTTGCATTTTGAATTTGGGCGATAAGTAGTCTTTGCCTCATACTCTTGGACGTGCCCGCATTAGTGCAATATGCCTTACTCTTTTTTCTTAGACTTGTACCGTGGGATGGTTTAACTTATGGTGCGACGTAGGCTTGTGTGGCCTAACAACGTGTCTTAGAACATTCCTCCAGGTGTTGGGATATCATTATTATTTTTTGCATTGGAGTACTTCATCACGCCTCGTACAGGTGCTCGAACAAGTGTAGCACCATCGGCGTGGGTGTGCACGGCTTATTACTTCGTTCGATGCGAGGATTCATAGATGTTTCTTTCTTGTTTTTATCCTCGATTTTTCTTTCGCTTTTGCTTTGGAACGACGTAGACTGTGTAACGGGCGCTTGTAGGGCGAGCGTTATGTGCAGTAGTTTGATCGGAGTTTTGGTGACTCGCGATTTTCAGTTACCCTTGTTAGTGGGGTGACTTTATATATTCTAAGTAGCGCTTAGAATTTGGGAGGGGTTGTAGCCATTCTAAGGTTCGTTTTACACGATCAAACCTTAGGATTGTGCCCCTATGACGTGTGTATAGCATTAGCGTCGAGAATTTGCGATAAAATCGTCATTTCGAGCATTTTTAGAGTGTTTTTCTCAAGCCCCCAATTGTAGCTACGGGATTGGCTTGGTGCTATAATGCTTGGCATACGTTTTTATGCATTCATGGTGACATGGATCATGAATAGTTTGAACCAGACTCGTTTAGTGCGAGGTACGTTCGAGTAGTGATTTGCTACTTCTCTTGTAAATGTCGTATTGTGCGACATTGCCATGGTCAAGGTAGTCACATGTTGAAGTGTGCCTTGACCAAAAGCTAGGTGCCTTTCTTTACCCATAATCATATTTAGAAATCTTTTTGACTCACTTGCAACATCGAGATAAACGCATACTTAGCTTAAACCAACGACACTTTATTATGTTCGAAGAAGTCTTTGAAAATTATTTGAAATCCGAGTCCTACTGTGTACAATCCGAGGTGTCCTAAGTAAGTTGACTTATAGAAGGGTTCGTACAGGATTACATGAGTGAATCAAAATACTATTACGATTTTCGGAATGCTGTCTAAGGATTTGCTGGAAGCCAGGGTGCAGGCGTCAAGATATTACTTGTGCCTGTGTGGCACATGCTTTAGGCTTTTAGGGCCATCATTTCCAGAATTGCGGGAATATAAACCGCTTTCAAATTGACTTAGATTTACTTGGTGTATGTCTGCACAAAAGGTCAAGGTATACTTAGTTCTTTCCCTAGTTCTTTCATTTCAATTTTTTGCCCCCAGTTGCTATTATGTCTTCTCATTAATGATGCTTTCAGATTTCGATTTTAGATGCCCGTGTCATATGTCTGAGTAGGGTGAGCCTTGGTTAAGTGCCAAGTCCTATTGACAATGTCTGATTTTTTCAAAGGGGATTCGCAAGCATTTGAATTACCGTGAACGGGTGCCCTGAGTTCGAAGGAACGATAGGGCGATGCCGTAGAACAATCCTCTTTATTGCAAGCTTACTGCCTTTACTACTTGTTGGCGATTATGACTGTGTCTAATGGTGAAAGAAGGTCTTTAAGTGAGTTCCTTTGCTTTAGGGAGGGTCAAGTCGAGTACTTTATAGGTCATGGACGCTCGCGCTAGCCCCCATTCAATTGAGGCAAAGCGATCTTTTGAGTATTGGCTAAGTGCCTAGGAGTGTGAGTGCTCCTTCTGGCAAGGGTACGTGCCCTTATTATTTTTCGATGTTTGCTCATTTTGGCATCTTGATGACTTGGATTCTTCCTTTGACTTAAATTTTTCTTTCGATTTGGATTGCAAGTAATTAAATTTCATTGATGATGAGAAGCGTTGTAAGTATGCCATATTGAAGCTAGGACGAGGAGCTTCATTGTGGTTCGAAGGACTGAAATCCAAGAGAATTCGTGATGGGAAGGAGAAAATCACCTCTTGGGAGTCTTTGAAACGTAAGCTACGTAAAAGGTAGAAAACAAAACTACAAAAATTCTAGAATCGGGCTTTTATTAGAACGAGCAATATAGGATGCAAATATTTCTAAGTCGACAAACGAGTGCACGCTAATCAATGTCCAAGGTCGAGTGAAAGATTCAAATGTAAAGCATAGAGAACTAAGGAGTTTACACTCCTCTATCCCTCTACAACCAAGAATACCGCGTCCACTCTCTAGATTAAATCCACCCTCAAAGATAGCTTCTCGTGACGCCGCAAAGGCGCCGGAAAAGACAAGAATTTCAAGAGTGGAAAGAAAGCTACTCGACAATCTCGGTATGACAATCCCGCTCTATAAGCTTGATAATTTCCTCCCTCCACCGACAATGACTCAACTCCCTAGGGTCAAGAGGTCTTTTATGGTGTAACGTTAGGCTAGGGATAAGGCTCAAATGGCTAGCAAGGGGGAAAATCAAACAAAATACAAGGGAAATATAAAAAAATGATGTCCTAATCTATAAAAAGAAAATAGTCACCGAAAGAAATGCCTCTATCGTCCCCTAAAGTAGCTCGGTCGCGGTCTCGGGAAGGATAATTGTCAAGTTCTAGATATAAGAGAGTCAATGCCAAGGATCCATGCCACTCATTCAATGTGTTTGTGAAATAGGCTAGAAAGAACAAAATTCTCACACATTGATAGCAAATACTATCCTCTCCGGTTTCAAATCACTAGAGAGAGCGACACCATCTTACCACAACCAAGAGTTCAAGAATTGTGCTCTCCAAAGTTCTACCGACTACCTACACACTTAAATCCTAGACTCGAACCAAGACATTCAAAACCGTGCACACCTCTACCAATTAGGAATAAAAGCATTCTAATATGCAAGTTGCAATTTTATTATACCTGAATCAAGAATAAATCCTAAAAGCTAGAAAAATATGCGTTGACTGAAAGGAAAAAGGAAAGAAAAAGGAAATAAGGAAAAGAAAAAAGAAAAGAAAAAGAAATGAAAATAAAAGAAAGAAAGAAAGAAAGAAAGAAAGAAAGAAAGAAAGAAAGAAAGAAAGAAAGAAAAGGAAAGAAAAAGGAAACCAACGAAACAAATCAAGAAATATGCACAAAAGCACGCAATCTATCACATGGAGATCATAGTGGAAACCATACAATAAAATCTCCCCCAAGCTTGAATTAGGCCATGTCCTCAAGGCCTAAGACGAAACAAGGAGGGGCACATCTACCCATCCAACCAATGCCCCACAAAAAGTATGCCCGATCCCAAAGAATGCAAGAGAGTTAGAAGGATATTACCAGAAATGTCGTGGGAGCAAATCCCGCAAAGAACCGAAATAACGAACGAACTCACCATGCAATGGTAGATGAAGTGACGTCCACACCAAGAAAGCGCACAAACTCAAAAAGCAAAAGAAAATTAATAGACAATGGCCAAATGGCCAAAACAAGGTAAAGCAACAAGAAATCGTCATATATATACAAGACCATCAACCGACAGAAAAATGGCACATCGAGTAAACAACTCCCCAAGCTAGGCACGAATCAATAAGCAAGAAAAACAAGCCTAGTCCCTATGGCTCACTTCTCCCCAAAGCTAATGAAAAGCATACCTGTTGTGGGCAAAATTACCATGCCTTCGTGTACCAATGAGGATGCGACACATGGCACGTATTACGCCCCCTAAGCAGAAACCATACGAAGACTACTCCACAGCATGGGTACCAGTCTACGTATCTACAATGTATATGTATTTGTATTTAAGAGTGTATAAATGTATGTAGTGTACCTATACCTGAAAAGGGGCCTAAGTAGTAGGTATCCCAAGTAGCATGAATAAGCGCAATAGGCCCAAGCAGCCCACTATTGCCAAAAGGGGCCAGAGAATTGTAAGGAGAAAGGACACATGTCCTCCTCCCATACCCTAGCCAATCATGTAAAGGGAATATTAGGTCATTCCCACAAAACCTAGTACTATAAATAGTCCCACTTCCCTAGAAAAAGGGGTCACAATCAATACATTCAAGAGCAATTGCTGCTCTGCCTTCTCTCTACTTTCTCTCTCTATAAAAATACAATCTTGTGAAATCCTTAGAAGTTACCGGAAAACCTCCTAGGTATCTCACCGGAAAAACCCCACAACATTTGGCGCCGTCTGTGGGGAGGTACGGTAACATGGAAGATCAACAACAGGACAACGATACTGGGCGGCCTACGCGAGTAGAGCGGCCACCCCTCGAAAGAGAAATGCCGACTGAACATCATACGCCGGCCAGGAGAATCACAGGAGATGCCGCGCGTATATTTGCGGCCGGGCACACCCCTCGTTATGTTGCCGAGGTAGAGGTGCTCAGCGAGGAGGACGACCAGGCCAATCGCACCCCTCCTGGAGGACACCTGGATCCTCGGGCGGATACAGTAATAGAGGAGAACCCTGATATGCCTGTCTCTGTGGGTGCTCTTCGGGCTATTTTGGCTGAGTTCCAAGCTGATATGGGAAAGACAAATAATGCTGAGGTACAGAAGAGTATGCTGATCTACACCACTGCTGTGGCTGCAAATCATGAGGGGCCGGCAAGCAATAGGCCAACACTTTCTTTGCGCCCCCCAAACGTCTGGACCAGGCAGACAAGCGAGGACCTGAGGAGGCAGCCGCCAGCAAGTCAGCCCAATCAGGCAATGTCTTACCTACCACGCCGACTACCACGGCGGCTGATTGGAGAAACGTCCCGAGGACGTGAGCAGCCACGCGCAGAGCAATTGCCTGACTCTGAGTATGAACTTTCTGACACTGGGTCAACCCCCGTCATGACGGATAGATCTCTCCCTCATCCAACTTATACGCATCTGAGCCAGGCGCGCCCAGGGGTCACCCGTCCAACCCGTCAAACTCGCGGACGCGAGTCTTCCCAGCGGGTACCCTACTCAAGGCGTCAAGATCCTGTGTATCACATTCAGGAGGGGGTGTCCAACATGGCCCTAGGACACACCACCCCTTTTGCAGACTCCATCATGAGAGCCCCGAGGGAACCCAAAGTCAAGCCGCCCAACATTGATGCTTACGATGGGACCACAGATCCAGACATGCACCTCTTGGTTTACCGGCATCACATGTATGTCCAAGGAACAACTGACTCAACCTGGTGTAAGTATTTTCCGGGCACACTCAAAGGAGTTGCATCTAAGTGGTTCGAGAGACTTCCAGCCGGAACTATTCGCTCTTTTTTGGAGCTCGAGCTATTGTTCTCTACTCGGTTCATGGCTCACAAGGAAGAAAAGAAGATGAGCATGCATCTGAGTAGGATTCAGGAAGGGAAAGACGAGTCTGTGAGGAGCTATGTGAAGAGATTCAATCTCGAGGCAGGGCAAATTCCGGATTTGCCAGATGGTGTTGCATTCGATAACTTCATTCGAGGGCTTAAAAAGGGCTCTTTCAAGTTTGATCTGGTAAAGAAAAGCTTCCGAACAATGCCAGAAGTGCTGGATGAGGCCGAGGCCTTCATCCATGCAACAGAGATTTGCAGCGTCCCGAAAGATCCCAGAGGAAGTGATACCGCCGAGCCGGCGGAAAAAAAGGAGAAATTCGAAAAGAAGAGCCGGCCTAACGGGACGTGGGCTATTGCAAAAGAGTCAGACAGGGCTCCCGGGGCGGCAGGCCAGAAACGGTCCAGAACTTATGATCGGGAGCGATTTGAGTATAACACAGACATGTACACAATTCTGATGGACGTCGGGTCCAAATATGACATTGATCGTCCATTTCCCATGAAGTCGCCACCAGAAAGTAGGGACCCAAAACTGTACTGTCACTTTCACAGTGACATTGGGCATGACACCAAAGAATGTAAGAGCTTGAAAAGGGCATTGGACGGCCTAGCCGCCAAGGGATTCTTAAAGAGTTATATCAGCAGGAACACGGGAGGTTCTGGCAAACCCTTCTACAAGAAAAACAAATCCCCTCCCTCGGAGGAAGATGGGAATCGTACCGACCCAGAGTGCGTAGCAGTCATCTCCGGAGGATTGGCCGCCGGCGGGCCGACCATGAGGGGCCAGAAGGATTATGCCAAGCGATTGGGGCAAGTGATGCTGTCCGGCAAGGCCACAGTTGACCCGTTTCCAAAAGTTGAAATCGGCGAGGCCGACCGTGGGAAAATCTCCACCCCGCATGACGATCCTTTGGTAATTGAGTTAAAAGTTGCTAATCTGAGGGTTAGGCGTATTTTGGTTGATACAGGAAGTTCGTCGGACATAATTAGTCTAGAGTGCTTGAATCGGCTGCAACATGATTCCTCAAAGATTGAGAAAATCCACTATCCCATTATAGGCTTCGGAGGTAGTATCATCCACCCAGTCGGCATAATTGCCCTTCCTTTGAGGATGGGAAATAAAAAGGAATCTCGACAAATGAACGTCCGTTTTCTCATAGTGAAAGACCTGACGGCATATAACATCATCTTGTGGCGTCCCACCTTGAATAGGGCAAAGGCTGTCATTGTGACTCATCTGATGCTTCTTAAGTTCATTTATGACGATGGGAGTGTCAGCACTATACATGGTGACCAGCAACAAGCTAGAGATTGCTACCTAACCACCTTGAGTCCAGAAGCATGGGGGACGGGTGAAGAGAAAGGGACATCGGGAAACAAACGAAAATGTGGCGACACACAACCCAAGATCGTCAAAGAAACATTAACTGTCTCAGCAGGGCACATGGAAGAGAGACGCCCAGAGCCTGTTGGGGCTCATATCAATGTGGTATTAAACACAGATAAACCTGACAGAGTAGTGCCCATCGGGATTTCTCCTGACGACCCGCTGGCGGCAGAGTTGGTCCACCTTTTGAGAGAATTTGAAGATATCTTTGCTTTCACAGTGGACGAAATGCCGGGTATTGATCCTGCTGTGGCCGTCCATAAGCTGAATGTGGACCCAAACTTCAAACCGGTTCGTCAGAAGAAAAGGAACCATGGGGAAGATAGAAATCAGGCGGCAGCCGCAGAAATACAAAAGTTGATGGAGGCAGGGTTCGTCAGGCCTAGTCAGTACCCCGACTGGGTTGCTAACGTGGTCCTCGTCAAAAAACCTAATGGTACCTGGAGAATGTGTGTTGACTACACCAACCTCAATAAGGCATGTCCCAAGGACAGTTTCCCATTGCCCAAGATTGACCGGCTCGTCGACTCTACAGCAGGGCATGCTATGATGAGCTTTATGGATGCATACTCAGGGTTTCATCAGATTCCGTTGTGGCCTGACGACCAGGAAAAAACGTCATTTGTTACTGAACAAGGCCTTTACTGCTACAAAGTGATGCCGTTTGGGTTAAAGAATGCACCGGCCACCTTTCAGCGTCTTATTAACACTGTGTTCATTAAGCAGCTCGGCAGAAATATTGAAGCTTATATTGATGATATGATCGTAAAAAGTAAGCTGAGGGCGGCGCACATAACTGATCTCAGGGAGACATTTGAGACTATTCGAGCTTACAACATGAGGTTGAATCCTAAGAAGTGTGTGTTCGGGGTGACGGCAGGCAAATTCTTAGGTTTCTTGATTGATGAAAGAGGAATTGAAGCCAACCCAGACAAAATCCAGGCAGTAATTGATATGAGCTCACCAAAGACAGTGAAGGAGGTCCAGCGGCTCACAGGTTGCTTGGCCGCCCTGGGCAGATTCCTTTCCAGGGCTGGAGACAAGTGCCACTACTTTTTTAGGTCTGTCAGAAAGAAGGCCAAGTTTGAATGGTCGGACGAGGCCGAGGCGGCATTGGTCAGATTAAAGGAGCACTTGCATACCTTGCCTCGTCTTGTTAGTCCCTTGCTAGGAGAGACTTTGTACATGTATCTCGCCGTGTCCGAGCACTCGTTGAGTGCCGTTCTACTGACAGAGAGGGAGGGAATACAGATGCCGGTATACTTTGTCAGTCATGTTCTTCAAAATGCTGAAGTTAGATACCCTACAGTGGAAAAGTTTGGCTTAGCTCTGTTCATGGCCAGCAAAAAGCTCCGTCCTTATTTCTTAGCTCACAAAATAGTGGTCTACACAGATCAACCGCTCAAACTGCCCTTCATAAAGCTGGAGGCGTCAGGTTGAATGCTGAATTGGGCAATAGAGCTGAACGCCTTTGATATCACCTATGAGCCGAGGAAAGCTGTCAAGGGGCAGGCATGTGCCGACTTTATTGTTGAAATGACGAGGCCAGACTTTGCCAAGAATACAAACACGGTGTGGACAGTGTATGTAGACGGCTCATCCACACAGAATGGATGTGGAGCTGGGATAATCTGTCACTCCCCAGAAGGAGATACTTTTGAGTATGCTATGCGATTTAACTTCCAGGCGTCAAATAATGAAGCCGAATATGAAGCCCTGCTTTGTGGCATTAAAATGTGTAAGGCGGCAGGCGCCGAGGAGATTGTAGCACTATCTGACTCCCAACTGATTGTGAGCCAAGTTAATGGGACCTACGAAGCTAGGGATCCGACTATGGTCAAATACATGCCGTCCATCCTTCAGGAAGTAGAGCCACTGAAAAGTTTTGAAGTAAGGCAAGTCCCTCGCTCGGAAAATAACCAAGCTGATGCCCTGTCAAAATTGGCAAGTTCCGCGTCTTGTGATACCCCTCGGCACGTGTTTTGGGAGGTAAAAGAGCACAAAAGTGTTGAGCAAATGGAGGTGGAAACTCTTGACAGGACTTCCACATGGATGGATGACATAGTAAACTTCAAAATGAATGGAGTCTTGCCCGAAGACTCAAGGGAAGCGGCAAAACTTCAGAAGAAATGCTCTTGGTTTGAAATGTGGAACGGCACCCTCTATAAAAAGGCCTACTCCCGTCCTTTGTTAAGATGTGTAACACCTGAGAAGGGGCAGGAAATTCTAGAAGACCTTCATCAGGGGTTGTGCAGCTCGCATATTGGTGGAAGGGCTTTGGCTGAAAAGGCACTTCGAACCGGCTATTACTGGCCGACTCTTAAGGAGGACGCAATTTCACTGGTCAAGAAGTGTGACAAATGCCAGCGTTTTTCTCACCTAATACACCGACCGGCACGAGTTCTGACGCCCATTACAAGCCCAATTCCATTTACTAAGTGGGGGATGGATCTTCTAGGCCCATTTACGGCCGCACCAGGAGGAAGGCGTTATGTCATCGTTGCTGTAGATTACTTCACCAAATGGGTGGAGGCAGAAGCGCTCAAAAACATAAAAACTACTGATGTGAGGGCATTCATTTGGAAGAACATCATGACTCGCTTTGGGATTCCACAGGCTATCGTCTTCGATAATGGGCCCCAGTTTGAGACGCCTAAGCTGAAAGAGTGGCTGGCAGATCACGGCATACACACTTGTTTTGCATCAATCGGACGTCCCCAAGCCAATGGTCAGGTTGAGGCGTTCAACAAAATTATCTCCGAAGGAATGAAAAAGAAGCTTGACGAAGCCAAAGGTCTATGGGCTGATGAGCTGCCAAATGTCTTATGGTCCATCCGCACCACGGCTAAGAATTCAACCGGTGAAACACCCTTCTTGCTAGCCTATGGCGCCGAGGCTGTCCTACCCATAGAAATGTGTGAACCAACGTTGAGAGTCATGCTGTATTACGAAAATGCTAACTGGGAGACAATGAAAGCAGCCCTGGACTTCCTGCCCGAGGTTAGAGGAAATGCAGCGCTCAGACAACAGTTGTACAAGATAAGAATGGCAAGAGAATACAACAAGAAAGTCTCTAATAGAGTGCTCAAAGTGGGAGATTTTGTCCTCAGGAAAATGGAATCCACAGGACGAGCAAACGAACAGGGTAAGCTGACGCCCACTTGGGAGGGACCTTATGAGATCTATGATGAGGTTAGAGATGGAACCTACCGCATTCAAGACATGCAGGGCCGGCCTATTTTGCGCACTTGGAATGCCGACAATCTCAAGAAGTATTTCTTCTAGATATGTGCTAAGCTTTGTCTTACTTACCACGATCCATTGCCCAAGGGGCGGCCTCTAATGGTCATAGTAGGGTAGTAATTACTTTTGTAACCGGCTAAATTCGCCTTGCAAAGTTATAAATAATACTACTCTATTTGTCTCGTAATATTTATTGCTCGCACAATGAATATAAAAATGTACACTCCAATGCATAACCAAAGCCTAATTGTATGACGGCCTGAGAAGTGGCCCAGATTAGCAAAAACTCTCAGCAAGACTAATTGTTTGAAGCCTAAGAAGTGGCCCAGATTAGCACCAAGTTGTAGGCTGATCACCTATCCAACTCCCTTCCCGGTATAGCAAGTCGCTGGCCAACCAGTACGGCATAGTAAGTGCCAGCGGCACAAATAAACTTAAATCATAAGTTATTTGTTCAAAAACTCAGCGGCATGAACAACTTTGAAACATAGGTTGTTTGCTCAATAGCTCAGCGGCACAAATAACCTTACATCATAGGTTGTTCGTTCAAAAGCTCAGCGGCATGAACAACTTTGAAACATAGGTTGTTTGCTCAAAAGCTTAGCGGCACGAATAACTTTGAAACAAAGGTTGTTTGCTCAAAAGTTCGGCGGCACGAACATTTGGCCGTCCAGTCCATTTGACGAGCATGTCTAGCGGCAATCATACCTATTGATTGACTTGCGTCAATCAACATCGTTATAGACACACTCGCCAAAGAAAGAGACGAACACAGTAGTGCCTAGCGCATGCTCAGTTGCCAGCGGCACGAATAACTTTGAAACAAAGGTTGTTTGCTCAAAAGTTCGGCGGCACGAACATTTGGCCGTCCAGTCCATTTGACGAGCATGTCTAGCGGCAATCATACCTATTGATTGACTTGCGTCAATCAACATCGTTATAGACACGCTCGCCAAAGAAAGAGACGACCACAGTAGTGCCTAGCGCATGCTCAGTTGCCTGCGGCACCAATAACTTTGAAACAAAGGTTGTTTGCTCAAAAGTTCGGCGGCACGAACGTTTGGCCGTCCATTCCATTTGACGAGCATGTCTAGCGGCAATCATACCTATTGATTGACTTGCGTCAATCAATATCGGTATAGACACGCTCGCCAAGGAAAGAGACGACCACAGTAGTGCATTGCGCATGCTCAGTTGCCTGCGGCACCAACGTGCTTAGTGTATACTCAGTTGCACCTTGGCTACCATACCTATTGATTAAGCCTATTGATTAAGGAATAATCAAATTACGAAGAGCAAATAAATGCGAGATAAAAGAAGCAACAAAAATAACCTATTTACTTATAAAACAACGCCCGTAGAAAGGCGTGTAAAAGTAGCCCAGAATTCAAAAACAAAAAGAAAGAAATTGTTGTGTGCTCAGCAGGCACAATGGTACAGACGCCAGCGGCGCCAAAACTTAACAAAATAATTGTTTTTGCCCTTAGGCATGGGAACACTGGAATAAAACTTTGAAGAACTTGGAAGGAAGCAAATCAGGGAGCAGCCGCATTGTCCTCATCATCAGAAGGTACAAACTCAGGGGGCGGCTGACCGAGACGCTCAGCAGCCAACACAGCGGCACTGTGTTCCAATCGCCGCTGGAACCACGCAAGATCATACTCTGGCATGTGGTTCTCCCAGGCGTGCTTAACAGCGTCCTTGGCCGCTTGCTCACCCTGATCATAGGACTCCAGAAGACGCTCGCGCAAGGTGCGAACTTGCGACCTGGCCGTCTCCAGATCCCCCCGAAGTTGCTCGGCATCCTCAGCCGCCTCTTTGATTTGGGGAAGCTCCCGCAGCTGGTCCTGAAGCGTCCGTATTTCCGCCGCCGCTGTCTTGGCCTCCTCGACCATCGCCACCATGTCTTTGTCCTGCGCCAAGATCTTCTTTAGCAGCTCGGCCTTGTCAGACCTCAATGAAGCTACCTCCTTTGCTTGAAGGTATATGGTCGTCTGCATCTGCAGGCGGACCTCTTCAATGGATTTGAACGCATAGTCACCATGGTGGGTGGACTCAGCCACCTGAGCTTTGAGCTCCTCAGCAGTGCGGGTCTTCCAACCCTTGCAGAATTCCATGCGGCAGAACAACTGCAAAAGGAGCTACATGTTAGTAAATGAATTGAAAAGGAAAACAAGTACAAGCAAAGTGGGAAATAGACTCACGTCGAGAAGAGTGGCCTGGATCGCACCAAACTGGGCGTCAGTCTTGCGGCCAGGAAGAGAAGCAACATACTCTGCGGGGACGGCCTTAAAAACCTTACGGCATATAGCCACCCTATCCTTTGACGAATAGTAAGGAGTAGCGGGTACGTTCTCGTCCTCTGCAGCAGCTGCATCCTTCCC
This sequence comes from Spinacia oleracea, assembly GCF_020520425.1. Classification (NCBI taxonomy): domain Eukaryota; kingdom Viridiplantae; phylum Streptophyta; class Magnoliopsida; order Caryophyllales; family Amaranthaceae; genus Spinacia; species Spinacia oleracea. The sequence continues at coordinate 59,079 of NW_026614351.1, forward strand.
TTTGTCTTTAGATATAGGAAAAACAACGGCCTTAGGATGACGCGGAGAGTAAGAAGAACTGCCAGAGGAGGCTCGATACGTCTGAACGACGTTCGAATAATACTTACCGCCCGATGACCTAGCTCGGCGGGCCACCTCCGCAGGTATCTGGGAACGGACGTCGGCCGGAATTCCAGAAAGAGGGTCCTCCAGCTCGTCAGGATGCCCACCAGACTTTGATTTGGACACCAAGTCCACAACCAGAGACGGCTTGTCCACGCCAATCTCATCGTCATCGGGGCGACCCCCCTCAGCAACCTTCGACTCGTCCTTCTTCACAAGACGGCGGGGTATAGGTTTGGGCTTTTTGAAGGTACTCGGAGTCTCCGAGCCAGCTGGCACGGCTCTTTTTTCTTCAGCTGGGACAGAGTCGTCCCCTTTTTCTTCCCTGACGCCTTAGCCGCGTCCTTAGCTTGCTAAAATAGAACGTAAAGGACAGTCAGATGTTTGGCCTCGTGATGAATTACAAGTCACTCACTGAATAGTGGCTCGTCATTAAAAAAGGACGCCCGTCTTGAAAATGACGGGGCGTACATTATCATTCTCAAGTCACTCACTGAATAGTGGCTCGTCATTAAAAAGGACGCCCGTCTCAAAATGACGAGGCGTGCCTTATCAATCACAAGTCACTCACTGAATAGTGGCTCGTCATTAAAAAGGACGCCCGTCTCAAAATGACGAGGCGTACCTTATCAATCACAAGTCACTCACTGAATAGTGGCTCGTCATTAAAAAGGACGCCCGTCTCAAAATGACGAGGCGTACCTTATCAATCACAATCACTCACAGAATAGTGGCTCGTCATTAAAAAGGACGCCCGTCTCAAAAATGACGAGGCGTACCCTATCAATCACAAGTCACTTGTGAAAAATTGGCTCGTCACCAAAGGAACGCCCGTCTTAAAAAGTGACGAGGCGCACCTTGGCAACCGCAAGTCACTCACTGAATAGTGGCTCGTCATTAAAAAGGACGCCCGTCTCAAAATGACGAGGCGTACCTTATCAATCACAAGTCACTCACTGAATAGTGGCTCGTCATTAAAAAGGACGCCCGTCTCAAAAATGACGAGGCGTACCCTATCAATCACAAGTCACTTGTGAAAAATTGGCTCGTCACCAAAGGAACGCCCGTCTTAAAAAGTGACGAGGCGCACCTTGGCAACCGCAAGTCACTCACAGAATAGTGGCTCGTCATTAAAAAGGACGCCCGTCTCAAAAATGACGAGGCGTACCTTATCAACCACAAGTCACTCACAGAATAGTGGCTCGTCATTAAAAAGGACGCCCGTCTCAAAAATGACGAGGCGTACCCTATCAATCACAAGTCACTTGTGAAAAAATGGCTCGTCACCAAAGGAACGCCCGTCCCAAAAAGTGACGAGGCGCACCTTGGCAACCGCAAAAAAAAAAAAAAAAAAAAAAAAAAAGACACCCATTGTAGACACTTGACGGGAAAAGCTTAACTTGCAAAGACAATGACCTAAGAGAATACTCACCTTCTCCTCCAACTCGGCCTTGGCTTTCTGCATCTTGGCCTCATAGATGTCGCCCATCCAATCGGTCATGTCGCCCTTCCCAATATCTGCCGCCGATAACTTGCTCATCCCTTCCTCTGCGAACAAAAAGAAATCCAAAGTTAGAAAATAAAAATGAATAGACCAACGCGGAACGGCACATAAATTGGCATACAACCTCGAGTCATAGAATATCCTAAGCCTACGGCCGCTAGAAAGGCCTCATTCCGAAACTGGCTAATGTGCGGCAACCACTCGGCCGGCACATGGAAAGTCTTGTCCACTGTTAAGTGGTAAGTGTTGGCCTTGAACAGGACCATTATTTGATCCTACTCCTCGGCAGTAAGGGGTGGAAGGGGCTCGTCACGGTCCATATAGTTGGCGTTGCAGTTCCAGCGGCTCATCCTCTCATACATCTCCTGGTCGTCCGTGTAAAACACGACCCACCTTTTCCTCCACTGAGCTTGCCGACCACTGTCTGGTAGGTACCACGGCTGCTCAGATTAAACCACCCTTTGGCGGCACTGGGGGAACGAGAGAGGGAGACCAGATGCAGAAAAACGTTGAAAGACGGCTCCACGTCGTTCAGCGCACATTTGGCAATATAGCCAAAGATATCAGCCCACGAGTTGGGGGTCAGCTGGGCCACCCCAATGTTAAAACCATCTAACACTTCCACAACGAAGGGGTGTGGAGGGAATCTCATGCCGAGCTTGATGGATGCGGCATACACGGGGAATTCTCCCTCGGCAAGCAGGCTGACGGTCGAGTCCAGACCGGCCGGCACACGCATCTGGTACCCTTCCCCCACGCAGAGGTCGTCCCTCATCTTGGCCCCATGCCTGTCTAGCCACCGCATCCAGCCTATGTCTGGGTGAATCTCCGACGGAAGCAATTGGGCCTCCTCCCGTCCTCTGGGCCTAATAGGCTGGGGAGCAGCCTCTTGCTCCTCGGCGGCCGATGGCAATGGAGCGACGCTTGACTCCCCCACTGCCTGGCTCGCTGTACCCCCTGACGAGCTTGCCGTTTGCTCCTCCACCTCGACATATTCGTCGATCTCTTGAAAGAGTTTGGCATATTCTTCGTCGGCTGCCGGGGCGGTGGAAGAATACCTCTCCCTAGGGGGTGTGAATATTTCCTCCCGCAAGCGCAAGCGCGTAGGATCTGCCGTTTGCTTGGTTCTAGCCATGCCTTCTGCATAGTGAACGAAGCACGGCTTAGGAGTGACCAACAATGAAGAAAAAGACGCGATTGGACGTCCGCCCCGACAAAAGACGAACGGCGGAAAAATCTCAATTAAAATCTTCAAACCCTTACCTAGTACTAGGAGGCCGGCCGCTAACAAAAGGAAAAATGACGAGGGGATAACAAAAACAAGAAAGAAAGGCGAAAACTAACCTTGAAAGATCTGTGAAGTACTTGGTGAAGAACAAGTTGAGTTTGGTGAAGAACAGGTTGAGTTTGGTGAAGAACAAGTTGAGTCTTGCGGTGCCCGGAAATCGCCTGCTGGTGGTGGGAGTTCGCCGGAAATCGCCTGTGTACAGCTCTGTAAAATGAAATGTAATAAATTAATTTTACCCCCCTCTATATATAGGGAGGGGCAAAATGGAGAAAGGTGACACGTGTCACCACCTCAACACCTGTCCCAGAGACGAAGATGCAAATCAAAGGTCAAGAAGCGATATCCGGAAAGTGTTTCCAGAAATGCCCTTCTTGAGGGGCAAATGTTGTGGGCAAAATTACCATGCCTTCGTGTACCAATGAGGATGCGACACATGGCACGTATTACGCCCCCTAAGCAGAAACCATACGAAGACTACTCCACAGCATGGGTACCAGTCTACGTATCTACAATGTATATGTATTTGTATTTAAGAGTGTATAAATGTATGTAGTGTACCTATACCTGAAAAGGGGCCTAAGTAGTAGGTATCCCAAGTAGCATGAATAAGCGCAATAGGCCCAAGCAGCCCACTATTGCCAAAAGGGGCCAGAGAATTGTAAGGAGAAAGGACACATGTCCTCCTCCCATACCCTAGCCAATCATGTAAAGGGAATATTAGGTCATTCCCACAAAAACCTAGTACTATAAATAGTCCCACTTCCCTAGAAAAGGGGTCACAATCAATACATTCAAGAGCAATTGTTGCTCTGCCTTCTCTCTACTTTCTCTCTCTATAAAAATACAATCTTGTGAAATCCTTAGAAGTTACCGGAAAACCTCCTAGGTATCTCACCGGAAAAACCCCACAACAATACCATCACAACAAAATGATGGGGGAAAGTGGTGTGGCTCCTATGAACCACTCGGGCCGGTGCCCTTCCCTTTCCGAGCATACTCCCTCCAAAATTCATCCTTTTCACGACGATAGACAATTGCTTGCTCGTCGGTGAAAGGGGTGGAGTTGAAGTTGGGGTCCACATCGGGACCCGAGGCATCGGTGTGGGGGGGGGGGGGCAAGAATAATTGGGCTCATGGGGGTACTAGCCTTGGGGAGGCTCTCCACTAGGACCATCCCAACCTCCGGTGTAAGTAGCAGGTCACCCACCGGGGGGCAAGAATAATTGGGCTCAAGGGGGTACTAGCCTTGGGGAGGCTCTCCACTAGGACAATCCCAACCTCCGGTGTAAGTAGCAGGTCACCCACCGGTGTAACCACCGGGCCTATCACTAAACCGCACATCCGGCATAACCGTGGGGTACATGGGGTCACCACAATAGTCACTCCCCCATTTGGGTATAATCATAAGGGGGGAAAGTAGGGGGAGCGACATCGGGTCTGGTCCAATAAGGAAAGGTGGGTGTATGCTCCTCATTCCAACTAGGGATGGGCCATTTTTGGGGTGGGTGGTAGGGATAATTAACATAGGGCTTAAAATCCCCTTTGTCCACATGGAAGTCATACACTCCCCTATCATAATAGGACGAATCAAAAGAATCATAGGAAGCCACCTCACGCCTCCCTTGAGAGGCAAGAGAAGTAAGGTACTAGCTTGCTCGGTTTTCCCTTGCAAGATAGCCGCGAGAGTGGCTTGCAAACCATTGAAATCAAAAAGAGGAGAGGAAGAAGACGTACCTTCCTCTTGGAGGGGTTTATCCATGACCGTGGAACGAGGTGGGGAGGAATGTGGTGAACCACCACTAGCGAGAGAAATTGGGGATCACGTGGAATCACGTAGCGGCGGTTGGGGTCCCATGAGGTGAAAGATCTATTGGGTAGAATGCACCAATCGGAGCCCTTGACACACCAAATAAAACGGATTTTGACGATCCTGACTTTCTACAACATCTCCAATCAGCCTTGAAGAACGTTCGAGATGGGGAATTTTGAAGGCATCCTAGACGTGATCCACTAAGGGTTGTGGATGAATTCAAAGTCACGGAACTTCCTAAATTTGTTGGTGGAACAGATCCGGAAGCTTATTTGGAATGGGAGCGCAAGATAAAGCGAATGTTCGATTTCAAGGACATTGATGATGAGAAGCGTTTTAAGTATGCCATATTGAAGCTAGGACGAGGAGCTTCATTGTGGTTCGAAGGACTGAAATCCAAGAGAATTCGTGATGGGTAGGAGAAAATCACCTCTCGGGAGTCTTTGAAACGTAAGCTACGTAAAATGTATGTGCCAAACGACTTATCGTAAAATTGCTGAATTCAGGCAAGGGAAAATGAGTGTGGCTGAATATATTGATGAGTTTGAAAAGTTGTCCTTAGTGGGGGAAATTGAGGAGATTGAGGAACAAAAACTGTCTAGATTTTTAAGGGGTTTAAACTACAATATATTGCCAATACCGTAGACCTTTATCCATATTCATATTTTGATACTCTTTGTGGACTTTGTTTAAAATTGGAAAATCAAGGGAAGGCAAGATTGAGCTTCCGGGAGACTATGGTGTCCATGCTACTTTCAATGTAGGTGATCTTTCACCTTATCTTGATGATGATGGCCTTGCTGAATTGAGGTCAATTCCTTTTAAAGGGGGAGGGGATGATACGGTTATGGATGAAAGTGATAGTCTTATGCTAGCAATTGGAACCAAAACTGATTTGGGTTCAATGGCTCATTTTGTGTGCATGGTGACTTGGATTGAGTGAGCTCGTTATATGGTCCTTATTATCAAGGTGGTACGTTAATCAAACTGGTCCGTTTAATCACATTGGTCCTCTTGTTTAAACAGATTGTACGCACTTATTATTTTTTGCTTTGGTTAAAGTCGGTTTAATAAAGGGATATTTATTTAAATCCCCAATTTAAATTCAGTCATTACTTAGCTTTGATTATTGTTGTTTGTAAGGAGAGTTTTAAGCCTTTGTAACCTCCAATTTAGTGACTGAATTAGGAGGCTTTAGAGCTTGTAACTGCCAGTTTTAAAGGCTCTTAAATGGCTCTTAATTAGCCGTTTAAAGCTCTTGTAGCTGTTGGTTTTTGGCTATTTATAGTCAGCTTCTTGATTGGAATAAACAACCAACTGGATGATTAAAACACTTGTTTGTTACATTTCGAATTATAGTTTATAATTCAGCCTTTTTCTTTGTTTTGGACGCGTTTCCTATTCAAAGAACTGATTGTGAGTCAATAGGTCTTGTCTTGCATTCACGACCAACGAGTTAAAGGTCTAGCTTGTTAATCAACTATCCTTGTTTATCCAACGAGTTTTTAAACTCGTATCATTAGTGGTATCAGAGCTGCTGTTCGTGTGATCCGCCCAAAAAAAAAAAAAAAAAAAAAAAGAAAAGGAAAAAAAAAGAGCTGCTGTTCGTAATTCTTACAAACTGAAATATGGATTTTGATGATCCTGACTTTCTACAACATCTCCAAGAAGCCTTGAAGAACGTTAGAGATGGGGGGTATCGTAGGCCTCCTAGGCGTGATCTACGGGCTATGGATGAATTCAAAGTCACCGAACTTCCTGAATTTGTTGGTGGAACAGATCCGGAAGCCTATTTGGAGTGGGAGCGCAAAATAAAGAGAATGTTCGATTTCAAGGACATTGATGATGAGAAGCGTTGCAAATATGCCATATTGAAGCTAGGACGAGGGGCTTCATTGTGGTTCGAGGGACTGAAATCCAATAGAATACGTGAAGGGAAGGAGAAAATTACCTCTTGGGAGTCTTTGAAACGTAAGCTACGTAAAAGGTATGTGCCAACAACTCATAGAATAACAACTTATCGTAAAATTGCCGAATTGAGGCAAGGAAAAATGAGTGTGGCTGAATATATTGATGAGTTTGAAAAGTTTTCCTTAATGGGAGAAATTGAGGAAATTGAGGAACAAAAACTGTCCAGATTTTTAAGGGGTCTAAGTTATAATATTGCCAATACCGTAGACCTTTATCCATATTCTGATTTTGACACTCTTTGTGGACTCTGTTTAAAATTGGAAAATCAAGGGAAGGCAAAATATGGGGGAGTGTCTAGTATGGATGGTAAAGCCAAGTCTTGGGCTAAATCCGAACCTAGCTTGAAACCAAACACATCACCTAGTACCGTAGGTTCAAGTAATTCTACGGCTGCCCCTAAACTATCTAACCCAACCAAAGAAACCAGTTTGTCCAAGGTGCGTTGTTTTAAGTGTCAAGGGTTTGGGCATTATCAAAATGCGTGTCCAAATAAACGAGTAGTGACCTTGAGAGAAGCTGTTGAATGTCGTGAGGAGTTGTTTGAAGAGGAAAAGAGGTTGGGGGACGTATTTGTGTTTGATGAGAGTGGTGATGAGGAGGAAGAGGAAGGGTATGAGGTTCCAATTTATGACACAAATCTGGTTCTTAGAGCGCTACAAACTCAAATTTCACCTACTGATCTAGACCAACGAGATCAGTTGTTTCATACTAAATGTCTAGTGAAAGATAAGTGGTGTAGTGTAATTGTTGATGGGGGGAGTTGTACCAATGCTGCTTCTAGTGAAATGGTGTCAAAATTAGGCTTAATCACTACTGCCCATCCTAGGCCATACGCACTCCATTGGCTTGATGATGGTAATAGTGTAAAAGTGTCGAAGCAAGTAAGGGTTGGTTTGACTATGGGTTCGTATGTGGATGAAGTTCTTTGTGATGTTATTCCTATGGATGCTTGTCATATTTTGTTGGGTCGTCCTTGGCAGTTGGATAGGGACGTGATTCATAAAGGGAGAAGCAATGAGTATGAATTGAGAGACAAAGGCAAGAAAATTGTGCTAAAGCCTATGTCATCTCAAGCGGTTCGATCCATGAGTGTGAAACAAAAGAAAAAGCCGAATCTCACCATGTTGGCTAGTGAACGAGAAATTGAGCAAGCTCTTGATCATGGAGAGTTGGTGTACTTGCTCGTGGCTAAGGAGAGTCCAATTGAAGGCCAAAATTGGAAAGAAGGCAGTCCCATTGCCGAATTGCTGTTTGAGTTCAAGGATGTATTTCCGAATGAATTACCACCAGGTTTGCCCCCTATTCGTGGTATTGAACATCAAATTGATCTTATTCCAGGAACTTCTTTGCCTAATAAGGCTGCCTATCGTTGCAATCTGGAGGAAACAAAGGAATTACAAAAGCAAATTGATGAACTTGTTAATCGAGGCTATGTTAGAGAAAGCTTGAGTCCATGTGCTGTTCCGGTGTTGCTTGTGCCTAAGAAAGATGGAACATGGCGAATGTGTGTTGATAGTAGGGCTGTGAATAACATTACCATCAAGTATCGTTTTCCAATTCCGAGACTTGATGATGTGTTAGATGAGCTCCATGGTTCGAAGTTGTTCTCAAAAATTGATTTGCGAAGTGGTTATCATCAGATTCGGATGCGTGAAGGAGATGAGTGGAAAACGGCTTTCAAGACAAAACATGGTTTGTATGAGTGGACCGTCATGCCATTTGGTCTCACTAATGCTCCTAGTACGTTTATGAGGCTAATGAACGAAGTGCTTAAATCATTTTTGGGCAGATTCGTTGTGGTATATCTTGATGACATCTTGGTGTATAGTAGGAACGAAGAGGAGCATCTGATTCATTTGAGGGATGTTTTTGAAACACTTAGAGCTCAAAGACTCTATGGGAAGCTAGAGAAGTGTTCATTCCTTGTTGACAATGTTGTATTCTTGGGCTATGTGGTTTCGAAAGATGGAGTTTCCGTGGATTAGTCCAAGATCGAGGCTATCAAATCGTGGCCTAATCCTAAAACTATAAGTGAGGTGCGTTCATTTCATGGTCTTGCTTCATTTTATAGACGTTTCATTCGTGATTTCAGTACTATTACTAGTCCTATCACTAGTTGCTTGAAGAAAGGTGCTTTTGTATGGGGAGAGGACGCTCAAAAGGCGTTTGATGTGATTAAAGAGCGTTTGTGTGCTGCTCCTATTTTGGCGCTGCCAGATTTCTCTCAACCTTTTGAGGTCGAGTGTGATGCTAGTGGAGTGGGGATTGGTGCTGTTTTGATCCAAGGTAAGCGTCCCATAGCTTATTTTTCGGAAAAGTTAGGGGGTGCTCGTTTGAATTATTGCACTTATGATAAAGAGTTCTATTCCATTGTTAGAGCTTTGGATCATTGGAGTCATTATTTGCGTTCAAGCCACTTTGTTTTGCATTCTGATCATGAATCTTTGAAGTATATTAATGGGCAACAAAAATTGAGCCCAAGGCATGCTAAATGGGTTGAGTTCTTGCAATCCTTTCATTTTTCTTCGAAATACAAAGATGGTAAAAGCAATGTGGTGGCTGATGCATTATCACGAACGTACACTTTGCTTGCTACACTTGATGTTCGTTTGTTGGGGTTGGAGACCTTAAAAGATTATTATCATGATGATGGTGATTTTGGAGTTGCATTCGAGAAATGTGCAGTTGGTGCTTATGGGGAGTACATGTTGCAAGATGGGTTTCTTTTCAAAGGTAATCGCCTTTGTATTCCTAAGCATTCAATTCGTGAGTTACTAGTGCGTGAGGCTCATGGTGGAGGATTGGCTGGTCACTTTGGCATAGCCAAGACCTTGGAAATCTTGAGAGAACATTTCTTTTGGCCTAAAATGTTAGGTGATGTAACGAACATTGTGAATAAATGTGTGACTTGTCATATGGCCAAGAGTTCTTTCAAACCCGGTTTATACTCACCTTTGCCGGTTCCAGTTCGCCCTTGGGAAGATGTATCCATGGATTTTATAGTGGCTTTGCCTCGTACTCAAAGAGGTAAGGATGCTATTATGGTCGTGGTGGATAGATTTTCAAAAATGGCTCACTTCGTTGCTTGTCACAAAACGGATGATGCTTGTAATGTGGCTGATTTGTATTATAAGGAGATTGTTCGTTTGCATTGAATTCCAAAGACTATTGTTTCTGATCGAGATTCCAAGTTCTTGAGTTACTTTTAGAATACATTGTGGAGAAAGGTGGGAACCAAGTTGTTGTTTAGCACTTCACATCACCCTCAAACTGATGGGAAAACAGAGGTGACAAATCGAACCTTGGGAACGCTATTGAGAGGGTTGGTAAGTAAAACGCAAAAGGATTGGGATGTCAAGCTTGCTCACGCTGAATTTGCTTATAATCGGTCTCCTACTTATGCTACTGGTCATTCTCCATTTGAGGTAGTATATGGGATTAATCCATACTTGCCCTTGGATTTAATTCCATTACCAAAAGATGAGTTGGTTCACAAGGATGCCGATGCTAAGTTAAAGTCTATGATGAAACTGCACCAACAAGTTCGTGAGCGAATTGAAGCTATTAATGCCTCTTATAAACAGAAATCAAATAAGAATCGCAAACCGAGGTTGTTTGAAGAAGGTGATTTGGTTTGGGTTCATTTAAGAAAAGAGAGTTTTCCAAGCAAACGCAAGAACAAGCTTATGCCTAGGGCTGAAGGTCCTTACAAGGTGGTTGCACGTGTGAATGATAATGCTTACAAGATTGAGCTTCCGGGAGACTATGGTGTCCATGCTACTTTCAATGTAGGTGATCTTTCACCTTATCTTGATGATGATGGCCTTGCTGAATTGAGGTCAATTCCTTTTAAAGGGGGAGGGGATGATACGGTTATGGATGAAAGTGATAGTCTTATGCTAGCAATTAGAACCAAAACTGATTTGGGTTCAATGGCTCATTTTGTGTGCATGGTGACTTGGATTGAGTGAGCTCGTTATATGGTCCTTATTATCAAGGTGGTACGTTAATCAAACTGGTCTGTTTAATCACATTGGTCCGCTTGTTTAAACAGATTGTACGCACTTATTATTTTTTGCTTTGGTTAAAGTCGGTTTAATAAAGGGATATTTGTTTAAATCCCCAATTTAAATCCAGTCATTACTTAGCTTTGATTATTGCTGTTTGTAAGGAGAGTTTTAAGCCTATGTAACCTCCAATTTAGTGACTGAATTAGGAGGCTTTAGAGCTTGTAACTGCCAGTTTTAAAGGCTCTTAAATGGCTCTTAATTAGCCGTTTAAAGCTCTTCTAGCTGTTGGTTTTTGGCTATTTATAGTCAGCTTCTTGATTGGAATAAACAACCAACTGGATGATTAAAACACTTGTTTGTTACATTTCGAATTATAGTTTATAATTCAGCCTTTTTCTTTGTTTTGGACGCGTTTCCTATTCAAAGAACTGATTGTGAGTCAATAGGTCTTGTCTTGCATTCACGATCAACGAGTTAAAGGTCTAGCTTGTTAATCAACTATCCTTGTTTATACAACAAGTTTTTAAACTCGTATCAGATGTTGCTTCTAGTGAGATGGTTTTTAAATTAGGCTTAATCACTACAGCCCATTCTAGGCGATACGCACTCCATTGGCTCGATGATGGTAATAGTGTAAAGGTGTCAAAACAAGTAAGGGTTGGTTTGACTATGGGTTCGTATGTGGATGAGATTCTTGGTGATGTTATTCCTATGGATTCTTGTCATATTTTGTTGCGTCGACCTTGGCATTTTGATAGGGACGTGGTTCACAAGGGGAGAAGCAACGAGTACGAATTGAGAGACAAAGGCAAGAAGATTGTGCTAAAGCCTATGTCATCACAAGTGGTTCGATCCATGAGCGTGTAGCAAAAAAAGAAGCTGAATCTCACCATGTTGGCTAGTGAAGGAGAGATTGAGCAAGCTCTAGATCATGGAGAGTTGGTGTATTTGCTCGTGGCTAAGGAAAGTTCGATCGAAGGCCAAAATTGGAAAGAGGGCAGTCCCATTGCCGAGTTGCTTTTTAAGTTCAAGGATGTATTCCCCGACGAATTACCACCAGGTTTGCCTCTTATTCGTGGTATTGAACATCAAATTGATCTTGTTCCAGGGACTTCTTTGCCTAATAAGAATTCTTATCGTTGCAATCCGGAGGAAACAAAGGAGTTGCAAAAAAAAATTTATGAACTTGTGAGTCTAGGCTATGTTAGAGAAAGCTTAAGTCCTGTTCCGGGGTTGCTTGTGCCTAAGAAAGATGGGACATGGCGTATGTGTGCTGATAGTAGGGCTGTGAATAATATTTCCATCAAGTATCTGTTGTGGGATCTTTTACGGTGATGACGTGTCACGCGTTCCTCGGAGGTATCAAGTATGACCTGTCACGAACTTCTGGCAACCTGCAAAACAAGAATATTCCCGTAGGAATATTCCCTCCGATGCTTAAGTAAGTATATGCTAGAGAGAGAAGTAATTGGTAGAGAGAGGGCAGAGCAAAGTTAATGCTAAGTTGGTGGGAATGAATTGATTGTCCCGTTTACCTAGGGCTCCGCACTATTTATAGTGCTAGGGTTTCTGGGGAGCTGGTCCTGCATTGATTGGATGGTTTTTGAGATCAGGACACGTGTCATGCTTTAATATTGGGGGCTTGATTTGAGCTATTTAAGTTGTTTTGGGCCTCTTGAGATGGACAGAAATGGGCTCCTTCTTAGTAGAAGGGTCTCAAGGCCTTCTGGTGGGCCTTTTAAGCCTCCTTATTGGGCCTTTATGGTTCAGCCTAGGTGGCGCTTATTTTAGGCCACATCATTTGCCCCTCAAGGAGGATGCCCCTCGCCCATGAGGGGTAGGCTGCTTGACCTGGGAACGTGCGACGTGTAATGTCTTCCTAGAGCCTAGTTTTTCCTTTAAAACCTTCAGAACTTCTCTCTTTTTCCCTTTGTTATCTCAGAGCAATTTTTCTAGAGAGAGAAAGCTAATTCGGTTTGCCAAAGATCCGCTTGTGCTTGCGTTTGAGTGTTCTTGGATTCTTGTTTAGTGTTCTTGAGGCTTAGAAGATTTGCCTAGACTTCTCATCAGTTTGATAATTTTTTGGTAAGTTCTCTATCAAAACTCTTGTTTCCTGCATGCTTATAGGTCTCCTTCTTTTATCGTTTATAGTGTCCTGGGGAGGCGTCCTGTTGGTTACAACGCCCTTTTCTTTCGTTTTTGCTAAAGTCAGACGTCCTGTTCCTTATGCAGGACGACATGGCTCGAATTAAGCAAACAGCCAATGTGGGTGCATGGGCTGCACCGCGAGAGGGGGACGATAGGGTTCCTTTTTTGAACCCGTCTCAAGGATATAGGAGTGGAGTCAGCTCCTCTCGTAATACAGGAGATGGGGCCGTAAGAACGGCACATTCTTCTAGGAGGAGGAAAAACGTGGCCTGCCGTCCTCACGTTCCGCGCGAGGATTTTGAAGATGACTCCTCTAGTTCTTCTGACGAGGAGTTTGCAAAAAACCTTCCTCCTATGGTCCGGGGGAAAGAGGATGTCGATTTGTTTCCTTCTCACATTTTCCCAGCATGAAATGGCTGAGGTATCTGAGGGAACAGGGACGTGACTTTGAGCGTTTTCTGCTCCTGCCCCCAGGGTTTAGTCTTAGGAGCCCTCGACCCCATAATGCCGTGGACCAACTCTCTCAGGGAGAGGTTGCTGTCTACACTGCTGCTTTTAGATTGGGTCTTAGGTTTCCTTTGCATCCCTTTGTGATGGACGTCTTGGAGGGGTATGATATTGGCCTTGCTTAGCTGACACCTAATTCTTGGGCAAACATTTTTGGGTTTAGTGCCAAGTGTGCTTTGAGCGGCATCACTCCTTCCTTTCCTGCTTTCCTTCGTTTTGTAGTTATTGCCCCTTCCTCTTGCTCTCCCCAGGGATGGTTCACCCTTTACAGCCGTCGGGGATATAAGACGGTGGTGGGTAAGACCTCTAGCTGGGTTTGGTGGAGGAAGAAGTGGTCTGTTGTTCGAATGGAGGACCTCTCCCTTGCAAGGCGTCTTTCTAGATGGACCCGTCAGCCCCGTTATTTGTCTAGGGATGACGCCTTCCCCCGCCTTTTGTCAAGGGATTGGGGACTCATAAAGCCCTTGTTTCAGGCCGAGATGTATCGGCTGTCTTCAAAGAGCCATGCATGGGTGCCTAATGCTTGGCTTCCCCATGTAGGCCAGTTCACCAACATAGTCTTTCTTTCGGTCGTCGGTCTTTGTCCCTATTTAAGTAGAGGTAGTTTTCCATAGTCTTTCATTCAACACCGTTGTTCTTTTTCCTCTACTAACTCCCTTGGTTCTGTAGATTCTGCCATGGATCGTTTAAGGCCGTGGACGTACCCGCTTGGCTGTCTGAGGTGTACACCGAGGACATTCTTAAGGCCGTGGAGGCCAAGAAGAAGGACTCCTCCAAGAAGTCCGATGAGGGTGCCTCTGGTGACGTCGCCAAGGTATGTTTTTTGCTTTTAATATGCCTCTGTATTCCTTTCAGATTTCGACTTGGTCGTTTACTTGTTACATTTTTCAGGAGCCCACTTCGTCAGCTACGAAGAAGCGTCCTGCGTCTTCGACGGTGGCTCCTAAGCCAAAGCGGCCCTTCTTTAAGAAGATGGGTACGACCGATGCTGCAACAAAGCTGTCGCTGTCAAAACCATCTGCTCCTCTGGCTGGGGGAGAGGTTCCCCTTAACCAGGCGTGTATTCCTCCGTCTGAGCATAAGGAAGTCTCTCCCCAGGTGGACACCGAAGGAGATTCCGCTGTCAGAGCGGCTGCTGACGAAGTAGCGGCCGACCACGCTGATGCTGCTGGGGCCACCACCTCGTCCAAGGAGGACAAGGGCAAGGGCAAGGAGGCTGACGCTCCTTCTACTGATAACGCCTCCATGCCTCCTCCGGCTTCGTCGATTGGTTAGTGTTTCTATACTTTTAATCTGTCATGACAACTCGGTATTTGCATGGTGTTTGATATCTTGACATTTGGTTTAGTTGATATGTTTAAACGGATGCGGCGTGCTGAGGTGGCGAGCATCCCCCCTTCTGACGGTTTTAGCTCAGAGGCGAAGGATAAGATCCTTTCGGACGTGTATGCGGCCATTCCTGAGGAGTATGTGAGGTCACTTCTCGGGATTGACTTGGGGTTCTTTGGGTCCATTCAGTCCCTCGTACTTGATGTGAGACACTTATTCATGGTCTTCTTTCTCTCTTATTTGTATTTGTATTATTATTATTATTATTATTTTTTACTCTATTTTGTTTTCGGCAGCTCTTCATCCGTTGTACTGAGAGTAGGAACTATCGCTTCGATATGCATAATGAGATGCTCAAGCATAAGGACCAGATTGAGAATTATGAGAAGTATGCTGAGAGGACGGCTAGATTGATCAACGTGGACGCGGATGCAAAGATTAAGTCCGAAACGGACGCTCTGAAGAAGGCTGAGGAGGACGCCCAGAATTACGAACAGAAATTGCTGGAGCATGAGGAGAGGCTGGCCGTGCTGAGAGAGTATTCCTCCGTCTCGGAGCGGGTGACCAATTTCTCATCCAAGGTGAACGTCTTGGAGGGTCAGCTTAAGGCTATGCAGGGTGAGATTGAAGCCGTGCGCAAAGAGGCAGCGAGTTCTTTCAAATTAGGCGAAGAGTCCATTTTGGAGAATGCCCAAAGGGCGTGGGATCAGTCTATGGATGGGAAGGACTTTTCCTGGTTCAAACGTCGCATCTCCTACCAGATGGCCGTCTCTATGGCTAGACGCCTAGGCTTAGATCCCCCTGAGTTCGTTAGCGACGGGGAGGAGGAGGACATGGAGGAGGAAGAAGTGAACTCCCCTGAAGGCAAAGACGTCCAGGACGGGAGTTCAACCGCCCCTCATCCTTGAGCAGCCTCTTATGTAATTGGTTTGAATGACGCCGTGGGCGTTTGTAATAACTTTGATTCCTTTTGGCATTTATTTGTGTTGGTTTGTTTGCGCCATGAGCGCATGTATAAACATTTTGTGCCTTCGTGCACTTGTTTTATTTTGATTCCATTTCAGTTCGTTACTGATTTCTTAGGAATTCTTTATGGGTCCATTTGATAGACGGGAACCTCAGTGTTTTAGGTGATCAGCCTAATTTGAGGCGCTAATCTAGGCCACTTCTCAGGCCGTCATTCGATTAGTCTTTTTAGACGCCTTCCAAGGAGGAGGCCTTATGTTGAATGTCTGCTCTTGTTGAGTCTTTTTTTTTGGACGCCTTCCAAGGAGGAGGCGTCATGTTGGATATCTGCTCTTGTCGAGTCTTTTGTGTTTGTTAGTACAGGATATTTTTAGGGTCGTCGTTTATTTAGTAAATATTGACGCCACCATTTGGAGTTTGATTTCTTGTGGGTTTCTCCACCCCTTAGTGTTTTTAAAGGGTTTAACTAAGACTTGTATTTGTCAGATAAGAAAACATTCATTTACTAAGTTGCAAGCTAAATTCACCGCGTCTTAGGCGGGCATTTACAGGCCGTTTTGTGGGCTCTAGTACAATAGCTAGGCCGTTTTGTAGGCTCTGGGTACAATAGTTAACCTAATGACATTCTATTTTCAGCCACTTTCCTCAATCTTGACCGTTTCTGTTTGGGCGGGTTTACTCTCCTTGGCGGCTAGCAGTTCGTCTTCGTGCTTTCTTTTGCCTCTGGCTTCGGCAGGATCTTGCTTCCATGCTGTCGGGTTGAGGGTCGTAAGGTAACAGTCCCTAGCCTGTTGTTGGTCTCCATATATGGTGCCTATCACTCCATCATTGCACACAAATTTCAAAAGCATCAGGTGGGTGACGACTACAGCTTTAATCTTGTTCAAGGTGGGTCGTCCCAAGATGACATTGTATGCTGTTAAGTCCTTAACAATCAGGAAGTCCACCTCCATCTTCCGTCCATTTTTCC
Source organism: Spinacia oleracea (assembly GCF_020520425.1). Lineage (NCBI taxonomy): Eukaryota > Viridiplantae > Streptophyta > Magnoliopsida > Caryophyllales > Amaranthaceae > Spinacia > Spinacia oleracea. The sequence goes on from NW_026614351.1 coordinate 75,684, forward strand.
TATCGCCAATTCGAACCGGCAGAGTGATGACGCCCACAGGGTGTATAATGCTCCCTCCGAAACCAATGATGGGATAGTGAATACTTTCAATGGTTTTGGGATCATGCGCTAGGCGATTGAGGCATTCTAGGCTCATTATTTCGGACGAGCTTCCCGTGTCTATTAGAATGCGTTTGACTCTCATGTTGGATATCTTGAATTCGACCACAAGAGGATCATCATGCGGAGTGGCTATTCGTCCACCATCTGACTCACATATCTCTATCCGTGGGAATGGATCCAGGGGTGACTTTGCCGACAGCATTACTTGTCCTAGGCGGCGAGCATAATCTTTTTGTCCCCTCATGGTGGGTCCTCCAGCGGCTGGTCCTCCAGATATGACGGCTACAAACCCCCCATCGATGTGTTGTCCCTCCGTAGGTGAGGCAGGTGACTTGTTCTTTTTGTATTGGTTTTTTCCAAAGCCATGAGCATTCTTCTATAAGTAGTTCTTGAGGTGTCCTTTGGAGGCTAGGCCGTCTAGGGCCCTTTTCAAGCTTCCACAATTCTTAGTTTCATGTCCTATGTCTTCATGGAACTGGCAATATAACTTGGGATCTCGACTCTCAGCAGGAGATTTCATGGGGAAAGGCCGTTCAAGGTCAAACCTGGTTCCGACGTCTTTCAGCATTGTGAGGAGGTCTGTGTTATACTCAAAATATTCCCTTTCCTGCGGACGTTCTCTCTTGTGCCTAGGAGAGTTGGTATCATGATCTTTTGAGAGGGCCCATGTGCCATTTACGCGTGGGGCTTTTCGGTCCATTTTATCTTTCTTTCCGGAGGAGTCTGTTGGTTCTCCAATCCTTCCTTCCTTTGACGCGCTGCATATTTCTGTTGCATGGATAAATGCTTCGGCCTCGTCCAAGACTTCGGCCATAGTCCTCACGCTTTTCTTGACCAGGTCAAACTTAAAGGATCCCTTCTTCAATCCTTTGATAAAATTATCAAAGGAGACGCCATCGGGCAAGTCTGGGATCTGTCCGGCTTCTAAGTTGAAACGCTTCACATAGCTTCTTAGGGATTATCTTTCCCCTGTTGGATCCATCTCAAATGCATGCTTGTTTTCCTTTCTTCCTTGTGTGCCATGAACCTTGTGGAGAACAGAGTTTGTAGTTCGTTGAAAGAGGCGATTGACCCTGGGGGCGACGTTCAAACCACTTGGACGCCACTCCTTTGAGAGTGGCCGGGAAATATTTGCACCAAGTGGCTTCGTTGGTTCCTTGAACATACATGTGATGGCGGTATGCGACTAAGTGCATATCAGGATCGGTGGTCCCGTCATAGGCTTCAATGGTAGGAGTTTTTACCTTGGGTTCCTTCGGGGCGTTCATGATCTCCTCGGAGAAGGGGGTACTCATGTGCCTTAGCGTCAGATTATTAAACCCTTGCTGGATGTGATAAGTTGGTTCACGGCGGTTGGATAGCAGGCGGGGGCGCATGCTTACCCTGTTGGGCGTCATTTGGGTCTGTCCTCGAGTAGAGGGGTAAAATGGAGGATCTTCCATCACAGGGGTGGACCCTGTGTCTGATAGTTCAGATTCCGCTTCATACTGTTCTTGACGCCTTGAGGCGGGCCGGAAGACGACTGGTGGGCTTCCCCTAGACGGTGGTCGTATGACCGGGTCCCTTTGAGGTAAGAAAGTAGGGGGGTCGCGGCCGTTTCCCGAGCGCTCAGGCACAGGGCTGACTCCCCTGCTAGCTTGTGGACGAGAGCCTTCTCCAGCCCTCCATACATTGGATCTGAGTGGCATTCTGCTTATCCGATTGACGCCTAGGCTGAGGGGTCTCTGTGGAGCCGTCCTCTCAGTGCTGTAGATTAGCATATTTTTCCGAATTTCATCTTGCAATGTGGTGCTCATCTGCTGTCGAAAGGTTTGATTCATTTGCTGTTGGAATCCTGCTAAGATCTCGCGTAATGATCCCACCGAGACCGGCAAGTCTAAATTCTCATCTAGCACGGCGTCTCGAACGCTGGGGCTTAGGTGGCCGCCTGGCGGAGACGCTTCTGCCATTGGTTCTTCTTCTACAACCACCTCAGCCTCCTGCACCCGACGTGGTGTGTTTCCCGCATTTGCGATTCGATTGGCTTCTTCCATGTGCCGTTGGCTCCTTTCGAGAGGCCGCCTCTCTTCTCCCTCACCAGCATACTCTCTGTCAGAGTGTAGTTCGGCCATGATACTATACCTCCCCACAGACGGCGCCAAATGTTGTGGGATCTTTTACGGTGATGACGTGTCACACGTTCCTCGGAGGTATCAAGTATGACCTGGCACGAACTTCTGGCAACCTGCAAAACAAGAATATTCCCGTAGGAATATTTCCTCCGATGCTTAAGTAAGTATATGCTAGAGAGAGAAGTAATTGGTAGAGAGAGGGCAGAGCAAAGTTAATGCTAAGTTGGTGGGAATGAATTGATTGTCCCGTTTACCTAGGGATCCGCACTATTTATAGTGCTAGGGTTTCTGGGGAACTGGTCCTGCATTGATTGGATGGTTTTTGAGATCAGGACACGTGTCCTGCTTTGATATTGGGGGCTTGATTTGAGCTATTTAAGTTGTTTTGGGCCTCTTGAGATCGACAGAAATGGGCTCCTTCTGAGTAGAAGGGTCTCAAGGCCTTCTGGTGGGCCTTTTAGGCCTCCTTATTGGGCCTTTATGGTTCAGCCTAGGTGGCGTTTATTTTAGGCCACATCAGTATCGTTTTCCAATTCCGAGACTTGATGATATGTTAGATGAGCTACATGGTTCGAAGTTGTTCTAAAAAATTAATTTGCGGAGTGGTTATCATCAGATTCGAATGCGTGAAGGAGATGAGTGGAAAACGGCTTTCAAGACAAAACATGGTTTGTATGAATGGACCTAATGCCATTTCGTCTCACTAATGCTCCTAGTACGTTTGATGTTCGTCTATTGGGGTTTGAGACCTTGAAAGACTATCAGGTGACTTTGGAGTTGCATTTGAGTACATGTTGCAAGACGGGTTTCTTTTCAAAGGCAATCGTCTTTGTATTCCCAAGCACTCAATTCGTGAGCTATTGGTTCGCGAGGCTCATGGTGGAGGGTTGGCTGGTCACTTTGGCATAGCTAAGACCTTGGAGATATTGAGGGAGCATTTCTTTTGGCCTAAAATAATGGGCAATATAACGTACGTTGTGGGTAAGTGCGTGACTTGTCATATGGCCAAGAGTTCTTTCAATCCCGGTTTGTACTCACCATTATCAGTTCGAGTTCGTCCTTGGGAAGATGTTTCTATGGATTTTATAGTGGCTTTGCCTCGTACTCAAAGAGGTAAGGATGCTATTATGGTCGTTGTTGATAGATTTTCCAATATGGCTCATTTTGTTGCTTGTCACAAAACGGATGATGCTTGTAATTTGGCTGATTTGTATTGTAAAGAGATTGTTCGTTTGCATGGAATTCCCAAGACTATTGTTTCGGATCTTGATTCCAAGTTTTTGAGTTACTTTTGGAATAAATGCTGGAGAAAGGTGGGAACCAATTTGTTGTTTAGCACTTCACATCACCCTCAAACTGATGGGGAAACGGAGGTTACCAATCGAACCTTGGGAACGTTGTTATGAGGGTTGGTAAGTAAGACGCAAAAGGATTGGGATGTCAAGCTTGCTCACGCTGAATTTGCTTATAATCGTTCTCCTACTTATGCTACTGGTCATTCTCCATTTGAAGTGGTATATGGGATTAATATATATTTTCCATTGGATCTGATTCCATTGCCAAAAGATGAGTTGGTTCACAAAGATGCCGATGCCAAGTTGAAATCTATGATGAAATTGCACCAACAAGTTCGTTAACGTATTGAAGCTATCAATGCCTCTTATAAACTGAAATCAACTAACAATCGCAACCTCGGGTGTTTGTCGAAGGTGATTTGGTTTGGGTTCATTTGAGGAAAGAGCGTTTTCCAAGCAAACGCAAGAACAAGCTTATGCCTAGGGCTGAAGGTCCTTACAAGGTGGTTGCACGTGTGAATGATAATTCTTACAAGATCGAGATTCCGGGAGATTATGGTGTCCATGCTACTTTCAATATAGGTGACCTCTCACCCTATCTTGATGATGATGGCCTTTCAGAATTGTGGTCAATTTCTTTTAAAGGGGAAGGGGATGAACGGTCATGGATGAAGGTGATGGTTAAGGTGACGGTCTTATGCTAACAATTGGAACCAAAGCTGATTTAGGTTCGAAGCCTCATTTTGTGTGCATGGTGACTTGGATTAAGTGAGTCGTTTGATGGTCCGATAAATCAAGTGTGTTTGATGGTCCGTTTAATCAAGTGCGTTTGATGGTCCGTTTAAGCTTATCATTATTTGTTTTCGTTTAATTTAGTTTAATAAGGGGACAATTGTTTTAATCCCATTTAAATTCAGTCTTGTACCTAGCTTTAAATTGCTGTTTGTAAGGAGGGTTTTAAGCCTTTGTAACCTCCAAATTGGTGACGGAATTAGGAGGCTTTTAGAGCTTTGTAACCACCGGTTTTAAAGGCTCTTAAATTACTTTTAAATGGCTGTTTAAAGCTCTTTTAACCACCGGTTTTTAGCTTATTGTTTAGGCTATAATAGCCAGCTTTTTGAATGGAATACAACAACCAATATTGAACAATAAACACTTGTTTTCAGTTTACTTTGAATTATTGATTATAATTCAACCTTCTCTTTGTTTTGGACGTGTTTCCTACTCAAAGAGCCGATTGTGAGTCAACAGGTCATGCCTTTCAATCACGTTTGACGAGCTATAGGTCTAGCTTGTGAATCAACTATCCTTACTCATACAACGAGTTTTTAAACTTGTATCATTTCTGGTATCAGAGCTGCTGTTCGTGATTCTTACGAGCTAAAATGGATTTTGACGATCCTGACTTTCTACAACATCTCCTAGAAGCCTTAAAGAACGTTCGAGATGGGGGATTTTGAAGGCATCCTAGACGTGATCCACTACGGGTTGTGGATGAATTCAAAGTCACGGAACTTCCTGAATTTGTTGGTGGAACAGATCCGGAAGCTTATTTGGAATGGCAGTGCAAGTCAGAGCAAATGTTCGGTTTCAAGGACATTGATGATGAGAAGCGTTGTAAGTATGCCATATTGAAGCTAAGACGAGGAGCTTCATTGTGGTTCGAAGGACTGAAATCCAAGAGAATTCGTGATGGGAAGGAGAAACTCACCTCTTGGGAGTCTTTGAAACGTAATCTACGTAAAAGGTATATGCCAACAACTCATAGAATAACGACTTATCGTAAAATTGCTGATTGAGGCAAGGGAAAATGAGTGTGGCTGAATATATTGATGAGTTTGAAAAGTTGTCCTTAGTGGGGGAAATTGAGATGATTGAGGAACAAAAACTGTCTAGATTTTTAAGGGGTTTAAACTACAATATTGCCAATACCGTAGACCCTTATCCATACTCTGATTTTGATACTCTTTGTGGACTTTATTTAAAATTGGAAAACCAAGGGAAAGCAAAATATGGGGGAGGGTCAACTATGGATGGTAAGGCCAAGTCTTGGTCTAAATCCGAACCTATCTTGAAACCAAACACATTACCTAGTACCGTAGGTTCAAGTAATTCTACGGCTGCCCCAAAATTAGTTAACTAAACCAAAGAAACAAGTCTGTCCAAGGTGCGTTGTTTTAAATACCAAGGGTTTGGGCATTATCAAAATGCGTGTCTAAATAAACGGGTAGTGACCTTGCGAGAAGCTGTTGAATGCCGTTAGGAGTTGTTTGAAGAGGAGAAAAGGTTGGGGAACGTATTTGTGTTTGATGAGAGTGGCAATGAAGAGGAGGAGGAGGGGTATGAGGCTCCAGTTTATGACACAAATCTGGTTCTTAGAACTCTACAAACCGAAATTCGGACCAACGAGATCGGTTGTTTCATACTAAATGTCTAGTGAAAGATAAATGGTGTAGTGTGATTGTTGATGGGGGGAGTTGCACCAATGTTGCTTCTAGTGAGATGGTTTTGAAATTAGGCTTAATCACTACAGCCCATCCTAAGCGATACGCACTCCATTGGTTCCATAATGGTAATAGTGTGAAGGGAAACAAGTAAGGGTTGGTTTAACTATGGGTTCGTATGTGGATGAGATTCTTTGTGATGTTATTCCTATGGATGCTTGTCATATTTTGTTGGGTCGTCCTTGGCAGTTTGATAGGGACGTGGTTCACAAGGGGAGAAGCAACGAGTATGAATTGAGAGACAAAGGCAAGAAGATTGTGCTAAAGCCTATGTCATCACAAGCGGTTCGATCCATGAGTGTGCAGTAAAAAAAGAAGCCGAATCTCACCATGTTGGCTAGTGAACGATAGATTGAGCAAGCTATAGATCATGGAGAGTTGGTGTATTTGCTCGTGGCTAAGGAAAGTTCGATCGAAGGCAAAAACTGGAAAGAAGGCAGTCCCATTGACGAGTTGCTTTTTGAGTTCAAGGATATATTTCCCGACGAATTACCACCAGGTTTGCCTCCTATTCGTGGTATTGAACATCAAATTGATCTTCTTCCATGAACTTCTTTGCGTAATAAGGCTGCTTTTCATTGCAATCCGGAGGAAATAAAGGAGTTGCAAAAACAAATTGATGAACTTGTGAGTCGAGGCTATGTTAGAGAAAGCTTAAGTCCATGTGATGTTCCAGTGTTAATTGTGCCTAAGAAAGATCGGACATGGCGTATGTGTGTTGATAGTAGGGCTGTGAATAACATTACAATCAAGTATCGTTTTCCAATTCCGAGACTAGATGATATGTTAGATGACCTCCATAGTTTGAAGTCGTTCTCAAAAATCAACATGGTTTGTATGAATGGATCGTCATGCCATTTGGACTCACTAATGCTCCTAGTACGTTTATGAGGCTAATGAACGAAGTGCTTAAATCATTTTTGGGAAGATTCGTTGTGGTACATCTCGATGACATCTTGGTATATAGTAAGAACGAAGAGGAGCATTTGATTCATTTGATGGATGTTTTTGAAACCCTTAGAGCTCAAAAGCTCTATGGGAAGCTAGAGAAGTGTTTGTTCCTTGTTGATAATGTGGTATTCTTGGGCTATGTGGTTTCGAAGGATGGGTTATCTGTGGATCAGTCCAAGATCGAGGCTATCAAATCATGGCCTAGTCCTAAAACTATAAGTGAGGTGCGTTCATTTCATGGTCTTTCTTCATTTTATAGACGTTTTATTCGTGATTTCAGTACCATTACTAGTCCTATTACTAGTTGTTAGAAGAAAGGTGCGTTTGTATGGGGAGAGGACGCTCAAAAGGCATTTGATGTAATTAAGGAGGGTTTGTGTGCTGCTCCTATTTTGGCATTGCCGGATTTTCTCAACCTTTCGAGGTCGAGTGTGATGCTAGTGGTGTGAGAATTGGTGTTGTTTTGATCCAAGGTAAGCGTCCCATAACTTCTTTTTCGGAAACGTTGGGGGTTGCTCGTTTGAATTGTTGCACTTATGATAAAGAGTTATATGCCATTGTTAGAGCTTTGGATCATTGGAGTCATTATTTGCGTTCTAGTCACTTTGTCTTGCATTCTGACCATGAATCTTTAAAGTACATTAATGGGCAACAAAAATTGAGTCCATGGCATGCTAAATGGGTGGAGTTCTTGCAATCCTTTCATTTTTCTTCCAAGTACAAAGATGGTAAGAGCAATGTGGTGGCTGATGCATTATCAGGGAGATATACTTTGCTTGCTACACTTGATGTTCGTCTATTGGGGTTTGAGACCTTGAAAGACTGATGGTGACTTTGGAGTTGCATTTGAGAAATGTGCAGTTGGTGCCTATGGAGAGTACATGTTGCAAGATGGGTTTCTTTTCAAAGGCAATCGTCTTTGTATTCCCAAGCACTCAATTCGTGAGCTACTAGTTAGTGAGGCTCATGGTGGAGGGTTGGCTGGTCACTTTGGCATAGCTAAGATCTTGGAGATATTGAGGGAGCATTTCTTTTGGCCTAAAATGTTGGGCGATGTAACGAACATTGTGGGTAAGTGCGTGACTAGTCATATGGCCAAGAGTTCTTTCAAGCCCGGTTTGTACTCACCATTACCAGTTCCGGTTCGTCCTTGGGAAGATGTTTCTATGGATTTAATTGTGGCTTTGCCTCGTACTCAAATAGGTACGGATGCAATCATGGTCGTTGATAGATTTTCCAAGATGGCTCACTTTGTTGCTTATCACAAAACGATGATGCTTGTAATGTGGCTGATTTGTATTGTAAAGAGATTGTTCGTTTGCATGGAATTCCCCAGACTATTGTTTCGGATCGTGATTCTAAGTTTTTGAGTTACTTAATGTGGAAAAAGGTGGGAACCAAATTGTTGTTTAGCACTTCACATCACCCTCAAACTGATGGGCAAACGGAGGTTACAAATCGAACCTTGGGAACGTTGTTACGAGGGTTGGTAAGTAAGACGCAAAAGGATATGCTTATAATCGTTCTCACGCTGAATTTGCTTATAATCGTTCTCCTACTTATGCTACTGGTCATTCTCCGTTTGAAGTGGTATATGGGATTAATCCATATTTCCCATTGGATCTGATTCCATTGCCAAAAGATGAGTTGGTTCACAAAGATGCCAATGCCAAGTTAAAATCTATGATGAAATTGCACCAACAAGTTCGTGACCGTATTGAAGCTATCAATGCCTCTTATAAACCGAAATGAAATAACAATCGCAAGCCTCGGGTGTTTGTCGAAGGTGATTTGGTTTGGGTTCATTTGAGGAAAGAGCGTTTTCCAAGCAAACGCAAGAACAAGCTTATGCCTAGGGCTGAAGGTTCTTACAAGGTGGTTGCACGTGTGAATGATAATGCTTACAAGATCGAGCTTCCGGGAGATTATGGTGTCCATGCTACTTTCAATGTAGGTGACCTCTCACCCTATCTTGATGATGATGGCCTTGCTGAATTGAGGCCAATTTCTTTTAAAGGGGGAGGGGATGATACGGTCATGGATGAAGGCGATGGTCAAGGTGACGGTCTTATGCTAACAATTGGAACCAAAGCTAATTTAGGTTCGATGGCTCATTTTGTGTGCATGGTTCCTTGGATTGAGTGAGTCGTTCGATGGTCCGTTTAATCAAGTGCGTTTGATGGTCCGTTTAAGCTTATCTTTATTTGTTTATGTGTAATTTAGTTTAATAAGGGGACAATTGTTTTAATCCCATTTAAATTCAGTCTTGTACTTAGCTTTAAATTGCTGTTTGTAAGGAGGGTTTTAAGCCTTTGTAACCTCCAAATTGGTGACTGAATTAGGAGGCTTTTAGACCTTTGTAACCACCGGTTTTAAAGGCTCTTATATGGCTTGTAAATGGCTGTTTAAAGCTCTTGTAACCACCGGTTTTTAGCTTATTGTTTAGGCTATTTATAATCAGCTTTTTGAATGGAATAAAACAACCAATTTGAACAATAAACACTTGTTTTCAGTTTACTTTGAATTATTGATTATAATTCAACCTTCTCTTTGTTTTGGACGTGTTTCCTACTCAAAGAGCCGATTGTGAGTCAACAGGTCTTGCCTATCAATCACGTTTGACGAGCTATAGGTCTAGCTTGTTAGTCAACTATCCTTACCCATACAACGAGTTTTTAAACTTGTACATTTCTGGTATCAGAGCTGCTGTTCGTGATTCTTACGAGCTAAAATGGATTTTGACGATCCTGACTTTCTAGAACATCTCCTAGAAGCCTTAAAGAACGTTCGAGATTGGGGATTTTGAAGGCATCCTAGACGTGATCCACTACGGGTTGTGGATGAATTCAAAGTCACGGAACTTCCTGAATTTGTTGGTGGAACAGATCCGGAAGCTTATTTGGAATGGGAGCGCAAGATAGAGCGAATGTTCGATTTCAAGGACATTGATGATGAGAAGCGTTTTAAGTATGCCATATTGAACCTAGGACGAGGAGCTTCATTGTGGTTCGAAGGACTGAAATCCAAGAGAATTCGTGATGGGAAGGAGAAAATCACCTCTTGGGAGTCTTTGAAACGTAAGCTACGTAAAAGGTATGTGCCAAACGACTTATCGTAAAATTGCTGAATTCAGGCAAGGGAAAATGAGTGTGGCTGAATATATTGATGAGTTTGAAAAGTTGTCCTTAGTGGGGGAAATGGAGGAGATTGAGGAACAAAAACTGTCTAGATTTTTAAGGGGTTTAAACTACAATATATTGCCAATACCATAGACCTTTATCCATATTCATATTTTGATACTCTTTGTGGACTTTGTTTATAAATGGAAAACCAAGGGAAAGCAAAATATGGGGGAGGGTCAAGTATGGACGGTAAGGCCAAGTCTTGGTCTAAATCCGAACCTATCTTGAAACCAAACACATCACCTAGAACCGTAGGTTCAAGTAATTCTACGGCTTCCCCAAAATTAGTTAACTCAACCAAAGAAACAAGTCTGTCCAAGGTGCGTTGTTTTAAGTATCAAGGGTTTGGGCATTATCAAAATGCGTGTCCAAATAAACGGGTAGTGACCTTGAGAGAAGCTGTTGAATGTCGTGAGGAGTTGTTTGAAGAGGAGAAGAGGTTGGGGGAGTATTTTTGTTTGATGAGAGTGGCGATGAAGAGGAGGAGGAGGGGTATCAGGCTCCAGTTTATGACACAAATCTGGTTCTTAGAGCTCTACAAACCCAAATTGCATCTACTGATTCAGACCAACGAGATCAGTTGTTTCATACTAAATGTCTAGTGAAAGATAAGTGGTGTAGTGTGATTGTTGATGGGGGGAGTTGCACCGATGTTTCTTCTTGTGAGATGGTTTCAAAATTAGGCTTAATCACTACAGCCCATTCTAGGCGATACGCACTCCATTGTCTCGATGATGGTAATAGTGTGAAGGTGTCAAAACAAGGGTTGGTTTGACTATGGGTTCGTATGTGGATGAGATTCTTTGTGATGTTATTCCTATGGATGCTTTTCATATTTTGTTGGGTCGTCCTTGGCAGTTTGATAGGGGATGTGGTTCACAAGGGGAGAAGCAACGAGTATGAATTGAGAGACAAAAGCAAGAAGACTGTGCTATATCCTATGTTATCACAAGCGGTTCGATCCATGAGTGTGCAGCAAAAAAAGAAGCCAAATCTCACCATGTTGGCTAGTGAACGAGAGATTGAGCAAGCTTTAGATCACGGAGAGTTGGTGTATTTGCTCGTGGCTAAGGAAAGTTCGATTGAAGGCCAAAATTGGAAAGAAGGCAGTCCCATTGCCGAGTTGCTTTTTGAGTTCAAGGATGTATTTCCCGACGAATTACCACCAGGTTTGCCTCCTATTCGTGGTATTGAACATCAAATTGATCTTGTTCCAGGAACTTCTTTGCGTAATAAGGCTGCTTATTGTTGCAATCCGGAGGAAACAAAGGAGTTGCAAAAACAAATTGATGAACTTGTAAGTCGAGGCTATGTTAGAGAAAGCTTAATTCCCTGTGATGTTCCGGTGTTGCTTGTGCCTAAGAAAGATGGGACATGGCGTATGTGTGTTGATAGTAGGGTTGTGAATAACATTACCATCAAGTATTGTTTTCCATTTCCGAGACTTGATGATATGTTAGATGACCTCCATAGTTCGAAGTTGTTCTCAAAAATTGATTTGCGGAGTGGTTATCATCAGATTCGGATGCGTGAAGGAGATGAGTAGAAAACGGATTTTAAGACAAAACATGGTTTCTATGAATGGCCCGTCATACCATTTGGTCTCGCTAATGCTCCTAGTATATTTATGAGGCTAATGAACGAAGTGCTTAAATCATTTTTGGGCAGATTCGTTGTGGTATATCTCGATGACATCTTGGTGTATAGTAAGAACAAAGAGGAGCATCTGATTCATTTGAGGGATTTTTTTGAAACCCTTAGAGCTCAAAAGCTCTATGGGAAGCTAGAGAAATTTTCGTTCCTTGTTGATGATGTGGTATTCTTGGGCTATGTGGTTTCGAAGGATGGGGTGTCCGTGGATCAGTCCAAGATCGAGGCTATCAAATCATGGCCTAGTCCTAAAACTATAAGTGAGGTGCGTTCATTTCATGGTCTTGCTTCATTTTATAGACGTTTTATTCGTGATTTCAGTACCATTACTAGTCCTATTACTAGTTGTTAGAAGAAAGGTGCGTTTGTATGGGGAGGGGACGCTCAAAAGGCACTTGATGTAATTAAGGAGCGTTTGTGTGCTGCTCCTATTTTGGCATTGCCGGATTTTCTTAACCTTTCGAGGTCGAGTGTGATACTAGTGGTGTGAGAATTGGTGTTGTTTTGATCCAAGGTAAGCGTCCCATAACTTTTTTTCGGAAACGTTGGGGGTTGCTCGTTTGAATTGTTGCACTTATGATAAAGAGTTATATGCCATTGTTAGAGCTTTGGATCATTGGAGTCATTATTTGCGTTCTAGTCACTTTGTCTTGCATTCTGACCATGAATCTTTGAAGTACATTAATGGGCAAAAAAAATTGAGTCCATGGCATGCTAAATGGGTGGAGTTCTTGCAATCCTTTCATTTTTCTTCAAATTACAAAGATGGTAAGAGCAATGTGGTGGCTGATGCATTATCACGGAGATATACTTTGCTTGCTACACTTGATGTTCGTCTATTGGGGTTTGAGACCTTGAAAGACTGATGGTGACTTTGGAGTTGCATTTGAGAAATGTGCAGTTGGTGCCTATGGAGAGTACATGTTGCAAGATGGGTTTCTTTTCAAAGGCAATCGTCTTTGTATTCCCAAGCACTTAATTCGTGAGCTACTAGTTAGTGAGGCTCATGGTGGAGGGTTACCTGGTCACTTTGACATAGCTAAGATCTTGGAGATATTGGGGGAGCATTTCTTTTGGCCTAAAATGTTGGGCGATGTAACGAACATTGTGGGTAAGTGCGTGACTAGTCATATGGCCAAGAGTTCTTTCAAGCCCGGTTTGTACTCACCATTACCAGTTCCGGTTCGTCCTTGGGAAGATGTTTCTATGGATTTAATTGTGACTTTGCCTCGTACTCAAATAGGTAAGGATGCAATCATGGTCGTTGTTGATAGATTTTCCAAGATGCCTCACTTTGTTGCTTGTCACAAAACGATGATGCTTGTAATGTGGCTGATTTGTATTATAAAGAGATTGTTCGTTTGCATGGAATTCCCCAGACTATTGTTTCGGATCGTGATTCTAAGTTTTTGAGTTACTTTAATGTGGAGAAAGGTGGGAACCAAATTGTTGTTTAGCACTTCACATCACCCTCAAACTGATGGGCAAACGGAGGTTACAAATCGAACCTTGGGAACGTTGTTACGAGGGTTGGTAAGTAAGACGCAAAAGGATATGCTTATAATCGTTCTCACGCTGAATTTGCTTATAATCGTTCTCCTACTTATGCTACTGGTCATTCTCCGTTTGAAGTGGTATATGGGATTAATCCATATTTCCCATTGGATCTGATTCCATTGCCAAAAGATGAGTTGGTTCACAAAGATGCCAATGCCAAGTTAAAATCTATGATGAAATCGCACCAACAAGTTGTGACCGTATTGAAGCTATCAATGCCTCTTATAAACAGAAATCAAATAACAATCGCAAGCCTCGGGTGTTTGTCGAAGGTGATTTGGTTTGGGTTCATTTGAGGAAAGAGCGTTTTCCAAGCAAACGCAAGAACAAGCTCATGCCTAGGGCTGTAGGTTCTTACAAGGTGGTTCCACGTGTGAATGATAATGCTTACAAGATCGAGCTTCCGGGAGATTATGGTGTCCATGCTACTTTCAATGTAGGTGACCTCTCACCTATCTTGATGATGATGGCCTTGCTGAATTGAGGCCAATTCCTTTTAAAGGGGGAGGGGATGATACGGTCATGGATGAAGGTGATGGTCAAGGTAACGGTCTTATGCTAACAATTGGAACCAAAGCTAATTTAGGTTCGATGGCTCATTTTGTGTGCATGGTGACTTGGATTGAGTGAGTCGTTTGATGGTCCGTTTAATCAAGTGCGTTTGATGGTCCGTTTAATCAAGTGCGTTTGATGGTCCTTTTAAGCTTATCTTTATTTGTTTTTGTGTAATTTAGTTTTATAAGGGGACAATTGTTTTAATCCCATTTAAATTCAGTCTTGTACTTAGCTTTAAATTGCTGTTAGTAAGGAGGGTTTTAAGCCTTTGTAACCTCCAAATTGGTGACGGAATTAGGAGGCTTTTAGAGCTTTGTAACCACCGGTTTTAAAGGCTCTTAAATTACTTTTAAATGGCTGTTTAAAGCTCTTTTAACCACCGGTTTTTAGCTTATAGTTTAGGCTATAATAACCAGCTTTTTGAATGGAATATAACAACCAATATTGAACAATAAACACTTGTTTTCAGTTTACTTTGAATTATTGATTATAATTCAACCTTCTCTTTGTTTTGGACGTGTTTCCTACTCAAAGAGCCGATTGTGAGTCAACAGGTCATGCCTTTCAATCTCGTTTGACAAGCTATAGGTCTAGCTTGTTAGTCAACTTTCCTTATACAACGAGTTTTTAAACTTGTATCATTTCTGGTATCAGAGCTGCTGTTCGTGATTCTTACGAGCTAAAATGGATTATGACGATCCTGACTTTCTACAACATCTCCTAGAAGCCTTAAAGAACGTTCGAGATGGGGGATTTTGAAGGCATCCTAGACGTGATCCACTACGGGTTGTGGATGAATTCAAAGTCACGGAACTTCCTGAATTTGTTGGTGGAACAGATCCGGAAGCTTATTTGGAATGGGAGCGCAAGATAGAGCGAATGTTCGATTTCAAGGACATTGATGATGAGAAGCGTTTTAAGTATGCCATATTGAAGCTAGGACGAGGAGCATCATTGTGGTTCCAAGGACTGAAATCCAAGAGAATTCGTGATGGGAAGGAGAAAATCACCTCTGGGGAGTCTTTGAAACGTAAGCTACGTAAAAGGTATGTGCCAAACGACTTATCGTAAAATTGCTGAATTCAGGCAAGGGAAAATGAGTGTGGCTGAATATACTGATGAGTTTGAAAAGTTGTCCTTAGTGGGGGAAATTGAGGAGATTGAGGAACAAAAAATGTCTAGATTTTTAAGGGGTTTAAACTACAATATATTGCCAATACCGTAGACCTTTATCCATATTCATATTTTGATACTCTTTGTGGACTTTGTTTATAATTGGAAAACCAAGGGAAAGCAAAATATGGGGGAGGGTCAAGTATGGATGGTAAAGCCAAGTCTTGGTCTAAATCCGAACCTATCTTGAAACCAAACACATCACCTAGAACCGTAGGTTCAAGTAATTCTACGGCTTCCCCAAAATTAGTTAACTCAACCAAAGAAACAAGTCTGTCCAAGGTGCGTTGTTTTAAGTATCAAGGGTTTGGGCATTATCAAAATGCGTGTCCAAATAAACGGGTAGTGACCTTGAGAGAAGCTGTTGAATGTCGTGAGGAGTTGTTTGAAGAGGAGAAGAGGTTGGGGGAGTATTTTTGTTTGATGAGAGTGGCGATGAAGAGGAGGAGGAGGGGTATCAGGCTCCAGTTTATGACACAAATCTGGTTCTTAGAGTTCTACAAACCCAAATTGCATCTACTAATTCAGACCAACGAGATCAGTTGTTTCATACTAAATGTCTAGTGAAAGATAAGTGGTGTAGTGTGATTGTTGATAGGGGGAGTTGCACCGATGTTTCTTCTAGTGAGATGGTTTCAAAATTAGGCTTAATCACTACAGCCCATTCTAGGCGATACGCACTCCATTGTCTCGATGATGGTAATAGTGTGAAGGTGTCAAAACAAGTAAGGGTTGGTTTGACTATGGGTTCGTATGTGGATGAGATTCTTTGTGATGTTATTCCTATGGATGCTTTTCATATTTTGTTGGGTCGTCCTTGGCAGCTTGATAGGGATGTGGTTCACAAGGGGAGAAGCAACGAGTATGAATTGAGAGACAAAAGCAAGAAGACTGTGCTATATCTTATGTCATCACAAGCGGTTCGATCCATGAGTGTGCAGCAAAAAAAGAAGTCGAATCTCACCATGTTGGCTAGTGAATGAGATATTGAGCAAGCTTTAGATCACGGAGAGTTGGTGTATTTGCTCGTGGCTAAGGAAAGTTCGATTGAAGGCCAAAATTGGAAAGAAGGCAGTCCCATTGCCGAGTTGCTTTTTGAGTTCAAGGATGTATTTCCCGACGAATTACCACCAGGTTTGCCTCCTATTCGTGGTATTGAACACCAAATTGATCTTGTTCCAGGAACTTCTTTGCGTAATAAGGCTGCTTATCGTTGCAATCCGGAGGAAACAAAGGAGTTGCAAAAACAAATTGATGAACTTGTGAGTCGAGGCTATGTTAGAGAAAGCTTAATTCCCTGTGATGTTCCGGTGTTGCTTGTGCCTAAGAAAGATGGGACATGGCGTATGTGTGTTGATAGTAGGGCTGTAAATAACATTACCATCAAGTATCATTTTCCAATTCCGAGACTTGATGATATGTTAGATGACCTCCATAGTTCGAAGTTGTTCTCAAAAATTGATTTGCGGAGTGGTTATCATCAGATTCGGATGCGTGAAGGAGATGAGTAGAAAACGGCTTTTAAGACAAAACATGGTTTCTATGAATGGACCGTCATGCCATTTGGTCTCGCTAATGCTCCTAGTACGTTTATGAGGCTAATGAACGAATTGCTTAAATCATTTTTGGGAAGATTCGTTGTGGTATATCTCGATGACATCTTGGTATATAGTAAGAACGAAGAGGAGCATCTGATTCATTTGATGGATGTTTTTGAAACCCTTAGAGCTCAAAAGCTCTATGGGAAGCTAGAGAAGTGTTTGTTCCTTGTTGATAATGTGGTATTCTTGGGCTATGTGGTTTCGAAGGATGGGGTGTCTGTGGATCAGTCCAAGATCGAGGCTAGCAAATCATGGCCTAGTCCTAAAACTATAAGTGAGGTGCGTTCATTTCATGGTCTTTCTTCATTTTATAGACGTTTTATCCGTGATTTCAGTACCATTACTAGTCCTATTACTAGTTGTTAGAAGAAAGGTGTGTTTGTATGGGGAGAGGACGCTCAAAAGGCATTTGATGTAATTAAGGAGGATTTGTGTGCTGCTCCTATTTGTGTGCCGGATTTTCTCAACCTTTCGAGGTCGAGTGTGATGCTAGTGGTGTGAGAATTGGTGTTGTTTTGATCCAAGGTAAGCGTCCCATAACTTTTTTTCGGAAACGTTGGGGGTTGCTCGTTTGAATTGTTGCACTTATGATAAAGAGTTATATGCCATTGTTAGAGCTTTGGATCATTGGAGTCATTATTTGCGTTCTAGTCACTTTGTCTTGCATTCTGACCATGAATCTTTGAAGTACATTAATGGGCAACAAAAATTGAGTCCATGGCATGCTAAATGGGTGGAGTTCTTGTAATTCTTTCATTTTTCTTCGAAGTACAAAGATGGTAAGAGCAATGTGGTGGCTGATGCATTATCACGGAGATATACTTTGCTTGCTACACTTGATGTTCGTCTATTGGGGTTTGAGACCTTGAAAGACTGATGGTGACTTTGGAGTTGCATTTGAGAAATGTGCAGTTGGTGCCTATGGATAGTACATGTTGCAAGATGGGTTTCTGATATGAGTTTAAAAACTCGCTGTATAAACAAGGATAGTTGATTAACAAGCTAGACCTTTAACTCGTTGATCGTGAATGCAAGACAAGACCTATTGACTCACAATCAGTTCTTTGAATAGGAAACGCGTCCAAAACAAAGAAAAAAAACTGAATTATAAACTATAATTCGAAATGTAACAAACAAGTGTTTTTAATCATCCAGTTGGTTGTTTATTCCAATCAAGAAGCTGACTATAAATAGCCAAAAACCAACAGCTACAAGAGCTTTAAACGGCTAATTAAGAGCCATTTAAGAGCCTTTAAAACTGGCAGTTACAAGCTCTAAAGCCTCCTAATTCAGTCACTAAATTCGAGATTACAAAGGCTTAAAACTCTCCTTACAAACAGCAATAATCAAAGCTAAATAATGACTGAATTTAAATTGGGGATTTAAACAAATATCCCTTTATTAAACCGACTTTAACCAAAGCAATTAAAAATAATAAGTGCGTACAATCTGTTTAAACAAGCGGACCAATGTGATTAAACGGACCAGTTTGATTAACGTACCACCTTGATATCATATAACGAGCTCACTCAATCCAAGTCACCATGCACACAAAATGAGCCATTGAACCCAAATCAGTTTTGGTTCCAATTGCTAGCATAAGACTATCACTTTCATCCATAACCGTATCATCCCCTCCCCCTTTAAAAGGAATTGACCTCAATTCAGCAAGGCCATCATCATCAAGATAAGGTGAAAGATCACCTACATTGAAAGTAGCATGGACACCATAGTCTCCCGGAAGCTCAATCTTGTAAGCATTATCATTCACACGTGCAACCACCTTGTAAGGACCTTCAGCCCTAGGCATAAGCTTGTTCTTGCGTTTGCTTGGAAAACGCTCTTTCCTTAAATGAACCCAAACCAAATCACCTTCTTCAAACAACCTCGATTTGCGATTCTTATTTGATTTCTGTTTATAAGAGGCATTAATAGCTTCAATTCGCTCACGAACATGTTGGTGCAGTTTCATCATAGACTTTAACTTAGCATCGGCATCCTTGTGAACCAACTCATCTTTTGGTAATGGAATTAAATCCAAGGGCAAGTATGGATTAATCCCATATACTACCTCAAATGGAGAATGACCAGTAGCATAAGTAGGAGACCGATTATAAGCAAATTCAGCGTGAGCAAGCTTGACATCCCAATCCTTTTGCGTTTTACTTACCAACCCTCTCAATAGCGTTCCCAAGGTTCGATTTGCCACCTCTGTTTGCCCATCAGTTTGAGGGTGATGTGAAGTGCTAAACAACAACTTGGTTCCCACCTTTCTCCACAATGTATTCCAAAAGTAACTCAAGAACTTGGAATCTCGATCAGAAACAATAGTCTTTGGAATTCCATGCAAACGAACAATCTCCTTATAATACAAATCAGCCACATTACAAGCATCATCCGTTTTGTGACAAGCAACAAAGTGAGCCATTTTTGAAAATCTATCCACCACGACCATAATAGCATCCTTACCTCTTTGAGTACGAGGCAAAGCCACTATAAAATCCATGTATACATCTTCCCAAGGGCGAACTGGAACCGGCAACGGTGAGTATAAACCGGGTTTGAAAGAACTCTTGGCCATATGACAAGTCACACATTTATTCACAATGTTCGTTACATCACCTAACATTTTAGGCCAAAAGAAATGTTCTCTCAATATTTCCAAGGTCTTGGCTATGCCAAAGTGACCAGCCAATCCTCCACCATGAGCCTCACGCACTAGTAACTCACGAATTGAATGCTTAGGAATACAAAGGCGATTACCTTTGAAAAGAAACCCATCTTGCAACATGTACTCCCCATAAGCACCAACTGCACATTTCTCGAATGCAACTCCAAAATCACCATCATCATGATAATAATCTTTTAAGGTTTCAAACCCCAACAAACGAACATCAAGTGTAGCAAGCAAAGTGTACCTTCGTGATAATGCATCAGCCACCACATTGCTTTTACCATCTTTGTATTTCGAAGAAAAATGAAAGGATTGCAAGAACTCAACCCATTTAGCATGCCTTGGGCTCAATTTTTGTTGCCCATTAATATACTTCAAAGATTCATGATCAGAATGCAAAACAAAGTGGCTAGAACGCAAATAATGACTCCAATGATCCAAAGCTCTAACAATGGCATAGAACTCTTTATCATAAGTGCAATAATTCAAACGAGCACCCCCTACATTTTCCGAAAAATAAGCTATGGGACGCTTACCTTGGATCAAAACAGCACCAATCCCCACTCCACTAGCATCACACTCGACCTCAAAAGGTTGAGAGAAATCTGGCAGCGCCAAAATAGGAGCAGCACACAAACGCTCTTTAATCACATCAAACGCCTTTTGAGCGTCCTCTCCCCATACAAAAGCACCTTTCTTCAAGCAACTAGTGATAGGACTAGTAATAGTACTGAAATCACGAATGAAACGTCTATAAAATGAAGCAAGACCATGAAATGAACGCACCTCACTTATAGTTTTAGGATTAGGCCACGATTTGATAGCCTCGATCTTGGACTGATCCACGGACACTCCATCTTTCGAAACCACATAGCCCAAGAATACAACATTGTCAACAAGGAATGAACACTTCTCTAGCTTCCCATAGAGTCTTTGAGCTCTAAGTGTTTCAAAAACATCCCTCAAATGAATCAGATGCTCCTCTTCGTTCCTACTATACACCAAGATGTCATCAAGATATACCACAACGAATCTGCCCAAAAATGATTTAAGCACTTCGTTCATTAGCCTCATAAACGTACTAGGAGCATTAGTGAGACCAAATGGCATGACGGTCCACTCATACAAACCATGTTTTGTCTTGAAAGCCGTTTTCCACTCATCTCCTTCACGCATCCGAATCTGATGATAACCACTTCGCAAATCAATTTTTGAGAACAACTTCGAACCATGGAGCTCATCTAACATATCATCAAGTCTCGGAATTGGAAAACGATACTTGATGGTAATGTTATTCACAGCCCTACTATCAACACACATTCGCCATGTTCCACCTTTCTTAGGCACAAGCAACACCGGAACAGCACATGGACTCAAGCTTTCTCTAACATAGCCTCGATTTACAAGTTCATCAATTTGCTTTTGTAATTCCTTTGTTTCCTCCGGATTGCAACGATAGGCAGCCTTATTAGGCAAAGAAGTTCCTGGAATAAGATCAATTTGATGTTCAATACCACGAATAGGGGGCAAACCTGGTGGTAATTCATCCGGAAATACATCCTTGAACTCAAACAGCAATTCGGCAATGGGACTGCCTTCTTTCCAATTTTGGCCTTCAATTGGACTCTCCTTAGCCACGAGAAAATACACCAACTCTCCATGATCAAGAGCTTGCTCAATTTCTCGTTCACTAGCCAACATGGTGAGATTCGGCTTTTTCTTTTGTTTCACACTCATGGATCGAACCGCTTGAGATGACATAGGCTTTAGCACAATTTTCTTGCCTTTGTCTCTCAATTCATACTCATTGCTTCTCCCTTTATGAATCACGTCCCTATCAAACTGCCAAGGACGACCCAACAAAATATGACAAGCATCCATAGGAATAACATCACAAAGAACTTCATCCACATACGAACCCATAGTCAAACCAACCCTTACTTGCTTCGACACTTTTACACTATTACCATCATCAAGCCAATGGAGTGCGTATGGCCTAGGATGGGCAGTAGTGATTAAGCCTAATTTTGACACCATTTCACTAGAAGCAGCATTGGTACAACTCCCCCCATCAACAATTACACTACACCACTTACCTTTCACTAGACATTTAGTATGAAACAACTGATCTCGTTGGTCTAGATCAGTAGGTGAAATTTGAGTTTGTAGCGCTCTAAGAACCAGATTTGTGTCATAAATTGGAGCCTCATACCCTTCCTCTTCCTCCTCATCACCACTCTCATCAAACACAAATACGTCCCCCACCCTCTTTTCCTCTTCCAACAACTCCTCACGACATTCAACGGCTTCTCTCAAGGTCACTACTCGTTTATTTGGACACGCATTATGATAATGCCCAAACCCTTGACACTTAAAACAACGCACCTTGGACACACTTGTTTCTTTGGTTGGGTTAGATAGTTTAAGGGCAGCCGTAGAATTACTTGAACCTACGGTACTAGGTGATGTGTTTGGTTTCAAGCTAGGTTCGGATTTAGCCCAAGACTTGGCTTTACCATCCATACTAGACCCTCCCCCATATTTTGCCTTCCCTTGATTTTCCAATTTTAAACAAAGGCCACAAAGAGTGTCAAAATCAGAATATGGATAAAGGTCTACGGTATTGGCAATATTATAATTTAGACCCCTTAAAAATCTGGACAGTTTTTGTTCCTCAATTTCCTCAATTTCTCCCATTAAGGACAACTTTTCAAACTCATCAATATATTCAGCCACACTCATTTTTCCTTGCCTCAATTCGGCAATTTTACGATAAGTTGTTATTCTATGAGTTGTTGGCACATACCTTTTACGTAGCTTACGTTTCAAAGACTCCCAAGAGGTAATTTTCTCCTTCCCTTCACGTATTCTCTTGGATTTCAGTCCCTCGAACCACAATGAAGACCCTCGTCCTAGCTTCAATATGGCATATTTGCAACGCTTCTCATCATCAATGTCCTTGAAATCGAACATTCTCTCTATTTTGCGCTCCCATTCCAAATAGGCTTCCGGATCTGTTCCACCAACAAATTCAGGAAGTTCGGTGACCTTAAATTCATCCATAGCCCGTAGATCACGCCAGGGAGGCCTACGATACCCCCCATCTCTAACGTTCTTCAAGGCTTATTGGAGATGTTGTAGAAAGTCAGGATCATCAAAATCCATATTTCAGTTTGTAAGAATTACGAACAGCAGCTCTGATACCACTAATGATACGAGTTTAAAAACTCGCTGTATAAACAAGGATAGTTGATTAACAAGCAAGACCTTTAACTCGTTGATCGTGAATGCAAGACAAGACCTATTGACTCACAATCAGTTCTTTGAATAGGAAACGCGTCCAAAACAAAGAAAAAAAACTGAATTATAAACTATAATTCGAAATGTAACAAACAAGTGTTTTTAATCATCCAGTTGGTTGTTTATTCCAATCAAGAAGCTGACTATAAATAGCCAAAAACCAACAGCTACAAGAGCTTTAAACGGCTAATTAAGAGCCATTTAAGAACCTTTAAAACTGGCAGTTACAAGCTCTAAAGCCTCCTAATTCAGTCACTAAATTGGAGGTTACAAAGGCTTAAAACTCTCCTTACAAGCAGCAATAATCAAAGCTAAGTAATGACTGAATTTAAATTGGGGATTTAAACAAATATCCCTTTATTAAACCGACTTTAACCAAAGCAATTAAAAATAATAAGTGCGTACAATCTGTTTAAACAAGCGGACCAATGTGATTAAACGGGCCAGTTTGATTAACGTACCACCTTGATAATAAGGACCATATAACGAGCTCACTCAATCCAAGTCACCATGCACACAAAATGAGCCATTGAACCCAAATCAGTTTTGGTTCCAATTGCTAGCATAAGACTATCACTTTCATCCATAACCGTATCAGTTTCTTTTCAAAGGCAATCGTCTTTGTATTCCCAAGCACTCAATTCGTGAGCTACTAGTTAGTGAGGCTCATGGTGGAGGGTTGGCTGGTCACTTTGGCATAGCTAAGATCTTGGAGATATTGAGGGAGCATTTCTTTTTGCCTAAAATGTTGGGCGATGTAACGAACATTGTGGGTAAGTGCGTGACTAGTCATATGGCCAAGAGTTCTTTCAAGCCCGGTTTGTACTCACCATTACCAGTTCCGGTTCGTCCTTGGGAAGATGTTTCTATAGATTTTATTGTGGCTTTGCCTCGTACTCAAATAGGTAAGGATGCAATCATGGTCGTTGTTGATAGATTTTCCAAGATGGCTCACTTTGTTGCTTGTCACAAAACGATGATGCTTGTAATGTGGCTGATTTGTATTATAAAGAGATTGTTCGTTTGCATGGAATTCCCCAGACTATTGTTTCGGATCGTGATTCTAAGTTTTTGAGTTACTTTAATGTGGAGAAAGGTGGGAACCAAATTGTTGTTTAGCACTTCACATCACCCTCAAACTGATGGGCAAACGGAGGTTACAAATCGAACATTGGGAACGTTGTTACGAAGGTTGGTAAGTAAGACGCAAAAGGATATGCTTATAATCGTTCTCACGCTGAATTTTCTTATAATCGTTCTCCTACTTATGCTACTGGTCATTCTCTGTTTGAAGTGGTATATGGGATTAATCCATATTTCCCATTGGATCTGATTCCATTGCCAAAAGATGAGTTGGTTCACAAAGATGCCAATGCCAAGTTAAAATCTATGATGAGAAGTTCGTGACCGTATTGAAGCTATCAATGCCTCTTATAAACAGAAATCAAATAACAATCGCAAGCCTCGGGTATTTGTCGAAGGTGATTTGGTTTGGGTTCATTTGAGGAAAGAGCGTTTTCCAAGCAAACGCAAAAACAAGCTTATGCCTAGGGCTGAAGGTTCTTACAAGGTGGTTGCACGTGTGAATGATAATGCTTACAAGATCGAGCTTCCGGGAGATTATGGTGTCCATGCTACTTTCAATGTAGGTGACCTCTCACCCTATCTTGATGATGATGGCCTTGCTGAATTGAGGTCAATTCCTTTTAAAGGGGGAGGGGATGATACGGTCATGGATGAAGGTGATGGTCAAGGTGACGGTCTTATGCTAACAATTGGAACCAAAGCTAATTTAGGTTCGATGGCTCATTTTGTGTGCATGGTGACTTGGATTGAGTGAGTCGTTTGATGGTCCGTTTAATCAAGTGCGTTTGATGGTCCGTTTAATCAAGTGCGTTTGATGGTACATTTAAGCTTATCTTTATTTGTTTTTGTGTAATTTAGTTTAATAAGGGGACAATTGTTTTAATCCCATTTAAATTCAGTCTTGTACTTAGCTTTAAATTGCTGTTTGTAAGGAGGGTTTTAAGCCTTTGTAACCTCCAAATTGGTGACTGAATTAGGAGGCTTTTAGAGCTTTGTAACCACCGGTTTTAAAGGATCTTAAATGGCTTTTAAATGGCTGTTTAAAGCTCTTGTAACCACCGGTTTTTAGCTTATTGTTTAGGCTATTTATAACCAGCTTTTTGAATGGAATAAAACAACCAATTTTGAACAATAAACACTTG
Source organism: Spinacia oleracea (assembly GCF_020520425.1). Lineage (NCBI taxonomy): Eukaryota > Viridiplantae > Streptophyta > Magnoliopsida > Caryophyllales > Amaranthaceae > Spinacia > Spinacia oleracea. The sequence continues at coordinate 100,567 of NW_026614351.1, forward strand.
TTTTCAGTTTACTTTGAATTATTGATTATAATTCAACCTTCTCTTTGTTTTGGACGTGTTTCCTACTCAAAGAGCCGATTGTGAGTCAACAGGTCTTGCCTTTCAATCACGTTTGACGAGCTATAGGTCTAGCTTGTTAGTCAACTATCCTTATACAACGAGTTTTTAAACTTGTATCATTTCTGGTATCAGAGCTGCTGTTCGTGATTCTTACGAGCTAAAATGGATTTTGACGATCCTGACTTTCTACAACATCTCCTAGAAGCCTTAAAGAACGTTCGAGATGGGGGATTTTGAAGGCATCCTAGACGTGATCCACTACGGGTTGTGGATGAATTCAAAGTCACGGAACTTCCTGAATTTGTTGGTGGAACAGATCCGGAAGCTTATTTGGAATGGGAGCGCAAGATAGAGCGAATGTTCGGTATCAAGGACATTGATGATGAGAAGCGTTTTAAGTATGCCATATTGAAGCTAGGACGAGGAGCTTCATTGTGGTTCGAAGGACTGAAATCCAAGAGAATTAGTGATGGGTAGGAGAAAATCACATCTCGGGAGTCTTTGAAACGTAAGCTACGTAAAAGGTATGTGCCAAACGACTTATCGTAAAATTGCTGAATTCAGGCAAGGGAAAATGAGTGTGGCTGAATATATTGATGAGTTTGAAAAGTTGTCCTTAGTGGGAGAAATTGAGGAGATTGAGGAACAAAAACTGTCTAGATTTTTAAGGGGTTTAAACTACAATATATTGCCAATACCGTTGACCTTTATCCATATTCATATTTTGATACTCTTTGTGGACTTTGTTTATAATTGGAAAACCAAGGGAAAGCAAAATATGGGGGAGGGTCAAGTATGGACGGTAAAGCCAAGTCTTGGTCTAAATCCGAACCTATCTTGAAACCAAACACATCACCTAGAACCGTAGGTTCAAGTAATTCTACGGCTACCCCAAAATTAGTTAACTCAACCAAAGAAACATGTCTGTCCAAGGTGCGTTGTTTTAAGTATCAAGGGTTTGGGAATTATCAAAATGCGTGTCCAAATAAACGGGTAGTGACCTTGAGAGAAGCTGTTGAATGTCGTGAGGAGTTGTTTGAAGAGGAGAAGAGATTGGGGAGTATTTTTGTTTGATGAGAGTGGCGATGAAGAGGAGGAGGAGGGGTATCAGGCTCCAGTTTATGTTACAAATCTGGTTCTTAGAGTTTTACAAACCCAAATTGCATCTACTGATTCAGACCAACGAGATCAGTTGTTTCATACTAAATGTCTAGTGAAAGATAAGTGGTGTAGTGTGATTGTTGATAGGGGGAGTTGCACCGATGTTTCTTTTAGTGAGATGGTTTCAAAATTAGGCTTAATCACTACAGCCCATTCTAGGCGATACGCACTCCATTATCTCGATGATGGTAATAGTGTGAAGGTGTCAAAACAAGTAAGGGTTGGTTTGACTATGGGTTCGTATGTGGATGAGATTCTTTGTGATGTTATTCCTATGGATGCTTTTCATATTTTGTTGGGTCGTCCTTGGCAGTTTGATAGGGACGTGATTCATAAAGGGAGAAGCAATGAGTATGAATTGAGAGACAAAGGCAAGAAAATTGTGCTATATCCTATGTCATCACAAGCGGTTCGATCCATGAGTGTGCAGCAAAAGAAGAAGCCGAATCTCACCATGTTGGCTAGTGAACGAGAGATTGAGCAAGCTTTAGATCACGGATAGTTGGTGTATTTGCTCGTTGATACGGTTATGGATGAAAGTGATAGTCTTATACTAGCAATTGGAACCAAAACTGAGTTGGGTTCAATGGCTCATTTTGTGTGCATGGTGACTTGGATTGAGTGAGCTCGTTATATGGTCCTTATTATCAAGGTGGTACGTTAATCAAACTGGTCCGTTTAATCACATTGGTCCGCTTGTTTAAACAGATTGTACACACTTATCATTTTTAATTGCTTTGGTTAAAGTCGGTTTAATAAAGGGATATTTGTTTAAATCCCCAATTTAAATTCAGTCATTACTTAGATTTGATTATTGCTGTTTGTAAGGAGAGTTTTAAGCCTTTGTAACCTCCAATTTAGAGACTGAATTAGGAGGCTTTAGAGCTTGTAACTGCCAGTTTTAAAGGCTCTTAAATGGCTCTTAATTAGCCGTTTAAAGCTCTTGTAGCTGTTGGTTTTTGGCTATTTATAGTCAGCTTCTTGATTGGAATAAACAACCAACTGGATGATTAAAACACTTGTTTGTTACATTTCGAATTATAGTTTATAATTCAGCCTTTTTCTTTGTTTTGGACGCGTTTCCTATTCAAAGAACTGATTGTGAGCCAATAGATCTTGTCTTGCATTCACGATCAACGAGTTAAAGGTCTAGCTCACAAATCAAGTATCCTTGTTCATACAACGAGTTTTTAAACTCGTATCATTAGTGGTATCAGAGCTGCTGTTCGTGTGATCCGCCCAAAAAGAAAAAAAGAAAAAAAAATTAAAAAAAAAAAGAAAAAAAAAGAGCTGTTGTTCGTAATTCTTACAAACTGAAATATGGATTTTGATGATCCTGACTTTCTACAACATCTCCAAGAAGCCTTGAAGAACGTTAGAGATGGGGGGTATCGTAGGCCTCCTAGGCGTGATCTACGGGCTATGGATGAATTCAAAGTCACCGAACTTCCTGAATTTGTTGGTGGAACAGATCCGGAAGCCTATTTGGAGTGGGAGCGCAAAATAGAGAGAATGTTCGATTTCAAGGACATTGATGATGAGAAGCGTTGCAAATATGCCATATTGAAGCTAGGACGAGGGGCTTCATTGTGGTTCGAGGGACTGAAATCCAAGAGAATACGTGAAGGGAAGGAGAAAATTACCTCTTGGGAGTCTTTGAAATGTAAGCTACGTAAAAGGTATGTGCCAACAACTCATAGAATAACAACTTATCGTAAAATTGCCGAATTGAGGCAAGGAAAAATGAGTGTGGCTGAATATATTGATGAGTTTGAAAAGTTGTCCTTAATAGGAGAAATTGAGGAAATTGAGGAACAAAAACTGTCCAGATTTTTAGGGGGTCTAAATTATAATATTGCCAATACCGTAGACCTTTATCCATATTCTGATTTTGACACTCTTTGTGGACTCTGTTTAAAATTGGAAAATCAAGGGAAGGCAAAATATGGGGGAGGGTCTAGTATGGATGGTAAAGCCAAGTCTTGGGCTAAATCCGAACCTAGCTTGAAACCAAACACATCACCTAGTACCGTAGGTTCAAGTAATTCTACGGCTGCCCCTAAACTATCTAACCCAACCAAAGAAACAAGTCTGTCCAAGGTGCGTTGTTTTAAGTGTCAAGGGTTTGGGCATTATCAAAATGCGTGTCCAAATAAACGAGTAGTGACCTTGAGAGAAGCTGTTGAATGTCGCGAGGAGTTGTTGGAAGAGGAAAAGAGGTTGGGGGACGTATTTGTGTTTGATGAGAGTGGTGATGAGGAGGAAGAGGAAGGGTATGAGGCTCCAATTTATGACACAAATCTGGTTCTTAGAGCGCTACAAACTCAAATTTCACCTACTGATCTAGACCAACGAGATCAGTTGTTTCATACTAAATGTCTAGTGAAAGATAAGTGGTGTAGTGTAATTGTTGATGGGGGGAGTTGTACCAATGCTACTTCTAGTGAAATGGTGTCAAAATTAAGCTTAATCACTACTGCCCATCCTAGGCCATACGCACTCCATTGGCTTGATGATGGTAATAGTGTAAAAGTGTCGAAGCAAGTAAGGGTTGGTTTGACTATGGGTTCGTATGGGGATGAAGTTCTTTGTGATGTTATTCCTATGGATGCTTGTCATATTTTGTTGGGTCGTCCTTGGCAGTTTGATAGGGACGTGATTCATAAAGGGAGAAGCAATGAGTATGAATTGAGAGACAAAGGCAAGAAAATTGTGCTATATCCTATGTCATCACAAGCGGTTCGATCCATGAGTGTGCAGCAAAAGAAGAAGCCGAATCTCACCATGTTGGCTAGTGAACGAGAGATTGAGCAAGCTTTTGATCACGGAGAGTTGGTGTATTTGCTCGTTGATACGGTTATGGATGAAAGTGATAGTCTTATACTAGCAATTGGAACCAAAACTGAGTTGGGTTCAATGGCTCATTTTGTGTGCATGGTGACTTGGATTGAGTGAGCTCGTTATATGGTCCTTATTATCAAGGTGGTACGTTAATCAAACTGGTCCGTTTAATCACATTGGTCCGCTTGTTTAAACAGATTGTACACACTTATCATTTTTAATTGCTTTGGTTAAAGTCGGTTTAATAAAGGGATATTTGTTTAAATCCCCAATTTAAATTCAGTCATTACTTAGATTTGATTATTGCTGTTTGTAAGGAGAGTTTTAAGCCTTTGTAACCTCCAATTTAGAGACTGAATTAGGAGGCTTTAGAGCTTGTAACTGCCAGTTTTAAAGGCTCTTAAATGACTCTTAATTAACCGTTTAAAGCTCTTGTAGCTGTTGATTTTTGGCTATTTATAGTCAGCTTCTTGATTGGAATAAACAACCAACTGGATGATTAAAACACTTGTTTGTTACATTTCGAATTATAGTTTATAATTCAGCCTTTTTCTTTGTTTTGGACGCGTTTCCTATTCAAAGAACTGATTGTGAGCCAATAGATCTTGTCTTGCATTCACGATCAACGAGTTAAAGGTCTAGCTCACAAATCAAGTATCCTTGTTCATACAACGAGTTTTTAAACTCGTATCATTAGTGGTATCAGAGCTGCTGTTCGTGTGATCCGCCCAAAAAGAAAAAAAGAAAAAAAAAAATTAAAAAAAAAAAAGAAAAAAAAAAAGAGCTGCTGTTCGTAATTCTTACAAACTGAAATATGGATTTTGATGATCCTGACTTTCTACAACATCTCCAAGAAGCCTTGAAGAACGTTAGAGATGGGGGGTATCGTAGGCCTCCTAGGCGTGATCTACGGGCTATGGATGAATTCAAAGTCACCGAACTTCCTGAATTTGTTGGTGGAACAGATCCGGAAGCCTATTTGGAGTGGGAGCGCAAAATAGAGAGAATGTTCGATTTCAAGGACATTGATGATGAGAAGCGTTGCAAATATGCCATATTGAAGCTAGGACGAGGGGCTTCATTGTGGTTCGAGGGACTGAAATCCAAGAGAATACGTGAAGGGAAGGAGAAAATTACCTCTTGGGAGTCTTTGAAATGTAAGCTACGTAAAAGGTATGTGCCAACAACTCATAGAATAACAACTTATCGTAAAATTGCCGAATTGAGGCAAGGAAAAATGAGTGTGGCTGAATATATTGATGAGTTTGAAAAGTTGTCCTTAATGGGAGAAATTGAGGAAATTGAGGAACAAAAACTGTCCAGATTTTTAGGGGGTCTAAATTATAATATTGCCAATACCGTAGACCTTTATCCATATTCTGATTTTGACACTCTTTGTGGACTCTGTTTAAAATTGGAAAATCAAGGGAAGGCAAAATATGGGGGAGGGTCTAGTATGGATGGTAAAGCCAAGTCTTGGGCTAAATCCGAACCTAGCTTGAAACCAAACACATCACCTAGTACCGTAGGTTCAAGTAATTCTACGGCTGCCCCTAAACTGTCTAACCCAACCAAAGAAACAAGTCTGTCCAAGGTGCGTTGTTTTAAGTGTCAAGGGTTTGGGCATTATCAAAATGCGTGTCCAAATAAACGAGTAGTGACCTTGAGAGAAGCTGTTGAATGTCGTGAGGAGTTGTTGGAAGAGGAAAAGAGGTTGGGGGACGTATTTGTGTTTGATGAGAGTGGTGATGAGGAGGAAGAGGAAGGGTATGAGGCTCCAATTTATGACACAAATCTGGTTCTTAGAGCGCTACAAACTCAAATTTCACCTACTGATCTAGACCAACGAGATCAGTTGTTTCATACTAAATGTCTAGTGAAAGATAAGTGGTGTAGTGTAATTGTTGATGGGGGGAGTTGTACCAATGCTACTTCTAGTGAAATGGTGTCAAAATTAAGCTTAATCACTACTGCCCATCCTAGGCCATACGCACTCCATTGGCTTGATGATGGTAATAGTGTAAAAGTGTCGAAGCAAGTAAGGGTTGGTTTGACTATGGGTTCGTATGGGGATGAAGTTCTTTGTGATGTTATTCCTATGGATGCTTGTCATATTTTGTTGGGTCGTCCTTGGCAGTTTGATAGGGACGTGATTCATAAAGGGAGAAGCAATGAGTATGAATTGAGAGACAAAGGCAAGAAAATTGTGCTATATCCTATGTCATCACAAGCGGTTCGATCCATGAGTGTGCAGCAAAAGAAGAAGCCGAATCTCACCATGTTGGCTAGTGAACGAGAGATTGAGCAAGCTTTTGATCACGGAGAGTTGGTGTATTTGCTCGTTGATACGGTTATGGATGAAAGTGATAGTCTTATACTAGCAATTGGAACCAAAACTGAGTTGGGTTCAATGGCTCATTTTGTGTGCATGGTGACTTGGATTGAGTGAGCTCGTTATATGGTCCTTATTATCAAGGTGGTACGTTAATCAAACTGGTCCGTTTAATCACATTGGTCCGCTTGTTTAAACAGATTGTACACACTTATCATTTTTAATTGCTTTGGTTAAAGTCGGTTTAATAAAGGGATATTTGTTTAAATCCCCAATTTAAATTCAGTCATTACTTAGATTTGATTATTGCTGTTTGTAAGGAGAGTTTTAAGCCTTTGTAACCTCCAATTTAGAGACTGAATTAGGAGGCTTTAGAGCTTGTAACTGCCAGTTTTAAAGGCTCTTAAATGACTCTTAATTAACCGTTTAAAGCTCTTGTAGCTGTTGATTTTTGGCTATTTATAGTCAGCTTCTTGATTGGAATAAACAACCAACTGGATGATTAAAACACTTGTTTGTTACATTTCGAATTATAGTTTATAATTCAGCCTTTTTCTTTGTTTTGGACGCGTTTCCTATTCAAAGAACTGATTGTGAGCCAATAGATCTTGTCTTGCATTCACGATCAACGAGTTAAAGGTCTAGCTCACAAATCAAGTATCCTTGTTCATACAACGAGTTTTTAAACTCGTATCATTAGTGGTATCAGAGCTGCTGTTCGTGTGATCCGCCCAAAAAGAAAAAAAGAAAAAAAAAATTAAAAAAAAAAAAGAAAAAAAAAAAGAGCTGCTGTTCGTAATTCTTACAAACTGAAATATGGATTTTGATGATCCTGACTTTCTACAACATCTCCAAGAAGCCTTGAAGAACGTTAGAGATGGGGGGTATCGTAGGCCTCCTAGGCGTGATCTACGGGCTATGGATGAATTCAAAGTCACCGAACTTCCTGAATTTGTTGGTGGAACAGATCCGGAAGCCTATTTGGAGTGGGAGCGCAAAATAGAGAGAATGTTCGATTTCAAGGACATTGATGATGAGAAGCGTTGCAAATATGCCATATTGAAGCTAGGACGAGGGGCTTCATTGTGGTTCGAGGGACTGAAATCCAAGAGAATACGTGAAGGGAAGGAGAAAATTACCTCTTGGGAGTCTTTGAAATGTAAGCTACGTAAAAGGTATGTGCCAACAACTCATAGAATAACAACTTATCGTAAAATTGCCGAATTGAGGCAAGGAAAAATGAGTGTGGCTGAATATATTGATGAGTTTGAAAAGTTGTCCTTAATGGGAGAAATTGAGGAAATTGAGGAACAAAAACTGTCCAGATTTTTAGGGGGTCTAAATTATAATATTGCCAATACCGTAGACCTTTATCCATATTCTGATTTTGACACTCTTTGTGGACTCTGTTTAAAATTGGAAAATCAAGGGAAGGCAAAATATGGGGGAGGGTCTAGTATGGATGGTAAAGCCAAGTCTTGGGCTAAATCCGAACCTAGCTTGAAACCAAACACATCACCTAGTACCGTAGGTTCAAGTAATTCTACGGCTGCCCCTAAACTGTCTAACCCAACCAAAGAAACAAGTCTGTCCAAGGTGCGTTGTTTTAAGTGTCAAGGGTTTGGGCATTATCAAAATGCGTGTCCAAATAAACGAGTAGTGACCTTGAGAGAAGCTGTTGAATGTCGTGAGGAGTTGTTGGAAGAGGAAAAGAGGTTGGGGGACGTATTTGTGTTTGATGAGAGTGGTGATGAGGAGGAAGAGGAAGGGTATGAGGCTCCAATTTATGACACAAATCTGGTTCTTAGAGCGCTACAAACTCAAATTTCACCTACTGATCTAGACAAACGAGATCAGTTGTTTCATACTAAATGTCTAGTGAAAGATAAGTGGTGTAGTGTAATTGTTGATGGGGGGAGTTGTACCAATGCTACTTCTAGTGAAATGGTGTCAAAATTAAGCTTAATCACTACTGCCCATCCTAGGCCATACGCACTCCATTGGCTTGATGATGGTAATAGTGTAAAAGTGTCGAAGCAAGTAAGGGTTGGTTTGACTATGGGTTCGAATGGGGATGAAGTTCTTTGTGAAGTTATTCCTATGGATGCTTGTCATATTTTGTTGGGTCGCCCTTGGCAGTTTGATAGGGACGTGATTCATAAAGGGAGAAGCAATGAGTATGAATTGAGAGACAAAGGCAAGAAAATTGTGCTAAAGCCTATGTCATCTCAAGCGGTTCGATCCATGAGTGTGAAACAAAAGAAAAAGCCGAATCTCACCATGTTGGCTAGTGAACGAGAAATTGAGCAAGCTCTTGATCATGGAGAGTTGGTGTATTTGCTCGTGGCTAAGGAGAGTCCAATTGAAGGCCAATATTGGAAAGAAGGCAGTCCCATTGCCGAATTGCTGTTTGAGTTCAAGGATGTATTTCCGGATGAATTACCACCAGGTTTGCCCCCTATTCGTGGTATTGAACATCAAATTGATCTTATTCCAGGAACTTCTTTGCCTAATAAGGCTGCCTATCGTTGCAATCCGGAGGAAACAAAGGAATTACAAAAGCAAATTGATGAACTTGTGAATCAAGGCTATGTTAGAGAAAGCTTGAGTCCATGTGCTGTTCCGGTGTTGCTTGTGCCTAAGAAGGATGGAACATGGCGAATGTGTGTTGATAGTAGGGCTGTGAATAACATTACCATCAAGTATCGTTTTCCAATTCCGAGACTTGATGATATGTTAGATGAGCTCCATGGTTCGAAGTTGTTCTCAAAAATTGATTTGCGAAGTGGTTATCATCAGATTCGGATGCGTGAAGGAGATGAGTGGAAAACGGATTTCAAGACAAAACATGGTTTGTATGAGTGGACCGTCATGCCATTTGGTCTCACTAATGCTCCTAGTACGTTTATGAGGCTAATGAACGAAGTGCTTAAATCATTTTTGGGCAGATTCGTTGTGGTATATCTTGATGACATCTTTGTGTATAGTAGGAACGAAGAGGAGCATCTGATTCATTTGAGGGATGTTTTTGAAACACTTAGAGCTCAATGACTCTATGGGAAGCTAGAGAAGTGTTCATTCCTTGTTGACAATGTTGTATTCTTGGGCTATGTGGTTTCGAAAGATGGAGTGTCCGTGGATCAGTCCAAGATCGAGGCTATCAAATCGTGGCCTAATCCTAAAACTATAAGTGAGGTGCGTTCATTTCATGGTCTTGCTTCATTTTATAGACGTTTCATTCGTGATTTCAGTACTATTACTAGTCCTATCACTAGTTGCTTGAAGAAAGGTGCTTTTGTATGGGGAGAGGACGCTCAAAAGGCGTTTGATGTGATTAAAGAGCGTTTGTGTGCTGCTCCTATTTTGGCGCTGCCAGATTTCTCTCAACCTTTTGAGGTCGAGTGTGATGCTAGTGGAGTGGGGATTGGTGCTGTTTTGATCCAAGGTAAGCGTCCCATAGCTTATTTTTCTGAAAAGTTAGGGGGTGCTCGGTTGAATTATTGCACTTATGATAAAGCATCTATGCCATTGTTAGAGCTTTGGATCATTGGAGTCATTATTTACGTTCTAGCCACTTTGTTTTGCATTCTGATCATGAATCTTTGAAGTATATTAATGGGCAACAAAAATTGAGCCCAAGGCATGCTAAATGGGTTGAGTTCTTGCAATCCTTTCATTTGGTGGTAAAAGCAATGTGGTGGCTGATGCATTATCACGAAGGTAAACTTTGCTTGCTAAACTTGATGTTCGTTTGTTGGGGTTTGAAACCTTAAAAGATTATTATCATGATGATGGTGATTTTGGAGTTGCATTCGAGAAATGTGCAGTTGGTGCTTATGGGGAGTACATGTTGCAAGATGGGTTTCTTTTCAAAGGTAATCGCCTTTGTATTCCTAAGCATTCAATTCGTTAGTTACTAGTGCATGAGGCTCATGGTGGAGGATTGGCTGGTCACTTTGGCATAGCCAAGACCTTGGAAATATTGAGAGAACATTTCTTTTGGCCTAAAATGTTAGGTGATGTAACGAACATTGTGAATAAATGTGTGACTTGTCATATGGCCAAGAGTTCTTTCAAACCCGATTTATACTCACCTTTGCCGGTTCCAGTTTGCCCTTGGGAAGATGTATCCATGGATTTTATAGTGGCTTTGCCTCGTACTCAAAGAGGTAAGGATGCTATTATGGTCGTGGTGGATAGATTTTCAAAAATGGCTCACTTCGTTGCTTGTCACAAAACGGATGATGCTTGTAATGTGGCTGATTTGTATTATAAGGAGATTGTTCGTTTGCATGGAATTCCAAAGACTATTGTTTCTGATCGAGATTCCAAGTTCTTGAGTTACTTTTGGAATACGTTGTGGAGAAAGGTGGGAATCAAGTTGTTGTTTAGCACTTCACATCACCCTCAAACTGATGGGCAAACAGAGGTGACAAATCGAACCTTGGGAACGCTATTGAGAGGGTTGGTAAGTAAAACGCAAAAGGATTGGGATGTCAAGCTTGCTCACGCTGAATTTGCTTATAATCGGTCTCCTACTTATGCTACTGGTCATTCTCCATTTGAGGTAGTATATGGGATTAATCCATACTTGCCCTTGGATTTAATTCCATTACCAAAAGATGAGTTGGTTCACAAGGATGCCGATGCTAAGTTAAAGTCTATGATGAAACTGCACCAACAAGTTCGTGAGCGAATTGAAGCTATTAATGCCTCTTATAAACAGAAATCAAATAAGAATCGCAAACCGAGGTTGTTTGAAGAAGGTGATTTGGTTTGGGTTCATTTGGAACCAAAACTGAGTTGGGTTCAATGGCTCATTTTGTGTGCATGGCGACTTGGATTGAGTGAGCTCGTTATATGGTCCTTATTATCAAGGTGGTACGTTAATCAAACTAGTCCGTTTAATCACATTGGTCCGCTTGTTTAAACAGATTGTACACACTTATCATTTTTAATTGCTTTGGTTAAAGTCGGTTTAATAAAGGGCTATTTGTTTAAATCCCCAATTTAAATTCAGTCATTACTTAGCTTTGATTATTGCTGTTTGTAAGGAGAGTTTTAAGCCTTTGTAACCTCCAATTTAGTGACTGAATTAGGAGGCTTTAGAGCTTGTAACTGCCAGTTTTAAAGGCTCTTAAATGGCTCTTAATTAGCCGTTTAAAGCTCTTGTAGCTGTTGGTTTTTGGCTATTTATAGTCAGCTTCTTGATTGGAATAAACAACCAACTGGATGATTAAAACACTTGTTTGTTACATTTCGAATTATAGTTTATAATTCAGCCTTTTTCTTTGTTTTGGACGCGTTTCCTATTCAAAGAACTGATTGTGAGCCAATAGGTCTTGTCTTGCATTCACGATCAACGAGTTAAAGGTCTAGCTTGTTAATCAACTATCCTTGTTCATACAACGAGTTTTTAAACTCGTATCACTCGTGGCTAAGGAAAGTTCGATTGAAGGCCAAAATTGGAAAGAAGGCAGTCCCATTGCCGAGTTGCTTTTTGAGTTCAAGGATGTATTTCCCGACGAATTTACCACCAGGTTTGCCTCCTATTCGTGGTATTGAACATCAAATTGATCTTGTTCCAGGAACTTCTTTGCGTAATAAGGCTGCTTATCGTTGCAATCCGGAGGAAACAAAGGAGTTGCAAAAACAAATTGATGAACTTGTGAGTCGAGGCTATGTTAGAGAAAGCTTAATTCCCTGTGATGTTCCGGTGTTGCTTGTGCCTAAGAAAGATGGGACATAGCGTATGTGTGTTGATAGTAGGGCTGTGAATAACATTACCATCAAGTATCGTTTTCCAATTCCGAGACTTGATGATATGTTAGATGACCTCCATAGTTCGAAGTTGTTCTCAAATATTGATTTGCGGAGTGGTTATCATCAGATTCGGATGCGTGAAGGAGATGAGTAGAAAACGGCTTTTAAGACAAAATATGGTTTCTATGATTGGACCGTCATGCCATTTGGTCTCGCTAATGCTCCTAGTATATTTATGAGGCTAATGAACGAAGTGCTTAAATCATTTTTGGGCAGATTCGTTGTGGTATATCTCGATGACATCTTGGTGTATAGTAAGAACGAAGAGGAGCATCTGATTCATTTGAGGGATGTTTTTGAAACCCTTAGAGCTCAAAAGCTCTATAGGAAGCTAGAGAAATTTTCGTTCCTTGTTGATGATGTGGTATTTTTGGGCTATTTGGTTTCGAAGGATGGGGTGTCCGTGGATCAGTCCAAGATCGAGGCTATCAAATCATGGCCTAGTCCTAAAACTATAAGTGAGGTGCGTTCATTTCACGGTCTTGCTTCATTTTATAGACGTTTTATTCGTGATTTCAGTACCATTACTAGTTGTTAGAAGAAAGGTGCGTTTGTTTGGGGAGAGGACGCTCAAAAGGCACTTGATGTAATTAAGGAGCCTTTGTGTGCTGCTCCTATTTTGACATTGCCGGATTTTCTCAACCTTTTGAGGTCGAGTGTGATGCTAGTGGTGTGAGAATTGGTGTTGTTTTGATCCAAGGTAAGCGTCCCATAACTTTTTTTCGGAAACGTTGGGGTTTGCTCGTTTGAATTGTTGCACTTATGATAAAGAGTTATATGCCATTGTTAGAGCTTTGGATCATTGGAGTCATTATTTGCGTTCTAGTCACTTTGTCTTGCATTCTGACCATGAATCTTTGAAGTACATTAATGGGCAACAAAAATTGAGTCCATGGCATGCTAAATGGGTGGAGTTCTTGCAATCCTTTCATTTTTCTTCGAAGTACAAAGATGTTAAGAGCAATGTGGTGGCTGATGCATTATCACGGAGATATACTTTGCTTGCTACACTTGATGTTCGTCTATTGGGGTTTGAGACCTTGAAAGACTGATGGTGACTTTGTAGTTGCATTTGAGAAATGTGCAGTTGGTGCCTATGGAGAGTACATGTTGCAAGATGGGTTTCTTTTCAAAGGCAATCGTCTTTGTATTCCCAAGCACTCAATTCGTGAGCTACTAGTTAGTGAGGCTCATGGTGGAGGGTTGGCTGGTCACTTTGGCATAGCTAAGATCTTGGAGATATTGAGGGAGCATTTCTTTTGGCCTAAAATGTTGGGCGATGTAACGAACATTGTGGGTAAGTGCGTGACTATTCATATGGTTAAACGGCTAATGAAGAGCCATTTAAGAGCCTTTAAAACTGGCAGTTACAAGCTCTAAAGCCTCCTAATTCAGTCACTAAATTGGAGGTTACAAAGGCTTAAAACTCTCCTTACAAACAGCAATAATCAAAGCTAAGTAATGACTGAATTTAAATTGGGGATTTAAACAAATATCCCTTTATTAAACCGACTTTAACCAAAGCAATTAAAAATAATAAGTGCGTACAATCTGTTTAAACAAGCGGACCAATGTGATTAAACGGACCAGTTTGATTAACGTACCACCTTGATAATAAGGACCATATAACGAGCTCACTCAATCCAAGTCACCATGCACACAAAATGAGCCATTGAACCCAAATCAGTTTTGGTTCCAATTGCAAGCATAAGACTATCACTTTCATCCATAACCGTATCATCCCCTCCCCCTTTAAAAGGAATTGACCTCAATTCAGCAAGGCCATCATCATCAAGATAAGGTGAAAGATCACCTACATTGAAAGTAGCATGGACACCATAGTCTCCCGGAAGCTCAATCTTGTAAGCATTATCATTCACACGTGCAACCACCTTGTAAGGACCTTCAGCCCTAGGCATAAGCTTGTTCTTGCGTTTGCTTGGAAAACGCTCTTTCCTTAAATGAACCCAAACCAAATCACCTTCTTCAAACAACCTCGGTTTGCGATTCTTATTTGATTTCTGTTTATAAGAGGCATTAATAGCTTCAATTCGCTCACGAACTTGTTGGTGCAGTTTCATCATAGACTTTAACTTAGCATCGGCATCCTTGTGAACCAACTCATCTTTTGGTAATGGAATTAAATCCAAGGGCAAGTATGGATTAATCCCATATACTACCTCAAATGGAGAATGACCAGTAGCATAAGTAGGAGACCGATTATAAGCAAATTCAGCGTGAGCAAGCTTGACATCCCAATCCTTTTGCGTTTTACTTACCAACCCTCTCAATAGCGTTCCCAAGGTTCGATTTGCCACCTCTGTTTTCCCATCGGTTTGAGGGTGATGTGAAGTGCTAAACAACAACTTGGTTCCCACCTTTCTCCACAATGTATTCCAAAAGTAACTCAAGAACTTGGAATCTCGATCAGAAACAATAGTCTTTGGAATTCCATGCAAACGAACAATCTCCTTATAATACAAATCAGCCACATTACAAGCATCATCCGTTTTGTGACAAGCAACAAAGTGAGCCATTTTTGAAAATCTATCCACCACGACCATAATAGCATCCTTACCTCTTTGAGTACGAGGCAAAGCCACTATAAAATCCATGTATACATCTTCCCAAGGGTGAACTGGAACCGGCAACGGTGAGTATAAACCGGGTTTGAAAGAACTCTTGGCCATATGACAAGTCACACATTTATTCACAATGTTCGTTACATCACCTAACATTTTAGGCCAAAAGAAATGTTCTCTCAATATTTCCAAGGTCTTGGCTATGCCAAAGTGACCAGCCAATCCTCCACCATGAGCCTCACGCACTAGTAACTCACGAATTGAATGCTTAGGAATACAAAGGCGATTACCTTTGAAAAGAAACCCATCTTGCAACATGTACTCCCCATAAGCACCAACTGCACATTTCTCGAATGCAACTCCAAAATCACCATCATCATGATAATAATCTTTTAAGGTTTCAAACCCCAACAAACGAACATCAAGTGTAGCAAGCAAAGTGTACCTTCGTGATAATGCATCAGCCACCACATTGCTTTTACCATCTTTGTATTTCAAAGAAAAATGAAAGGATTGCAAGAACTCAACCCATTTAGCATGCCTTGGGCTCAATTTTTGTTGCCCATTAATATACTTCAAAGATTCATGATCAGAATGCAAAACAAAGTGGCTAGAACGCAAATAATGACTCCAATGATCCAAAGCTCTAACAATGGCATAGATCTCTTTATCATAAGTGCAATAATTCAAACGAGCACCCCCTACCTTTTCCGAAAAATAAGCTATGGGACGCTTACCTTGGATCAAAACAGCACCAATCCCCACTCCACTAGCATCACACTCGACCTCAAAAGGTTGAGAGAAATCTGGCAGCGCCAAAATAGGAGCAGCACACAAACGCTCTTTAATCACATCAAACGCCTTTTGAGCGTCCTCTCCCCATACAAAAGCACCTTTCTTCAAGCAACTAGTGATAGGACTAGTAATAGTACTGAAATCACGAATGAAACGTCTATAAAATGAAGCAAGACCATGAAATGAACGCACCTCACTTATAGTTTTAGGATTAGGCCACGATTTGATAGCCTCGATCTTGGATTGATCCACGGACACTCCATCTTTCGAAACCACATAGCCCAAGAATACAACATTGTCAACAAGGAATGAACACTTCTCTAGCTTCCCATAGAGTCTTTGAGCTCTAAGTGTTTCAAACACATCCCTCAAATGAATCAGATGCTCCTCTTCGTTCCTACTATAGACCAATATCATCAAGATATACCACAACGAATCTGCCCAAAAATGATTTAAGCACTTCGTTCATTAGCCTCATAAACGTACTAGGAGCATTAGTGAGACCAAATGGCATGACAGTCCACTCATACAAACCATGTTTTGTCTTGAAAGCCGTTTTCCACTCATCTCCTTCACGCATCCGAATCTGATGATAACCACTTCGCAAATCAATTTTTGAGAACAACTTCGAACCATGGAGCTCATCTAACATATCATCAAGTCTCGGAATTGGAAAACGATACTTGATGGTAATGTTATTCACAGCCCTACTATCAACTCACATTCGCCATGTTCCATCTTTCTTAGCACAAGCAACACCGGAACAGCACATGGACTCAAGCTTTCTCTAACATAGCCTCGATTCACAAGTTCATCAATTTGCTTTTGTAATTCCTTTGTTTCCTCCGGATTGCAACGATAGGCAGCCTTATTAGGCAAAGAAGTTCCTGGAATAAGATCAATTTGATGTTCAATACCACGAATAGGGGGCAAACCTGGTGGTAATTCATCCGGAAATACATCCTTGAACTCAAACAGCAATTCGGCAATGGGACTGCCTTCTTTCCAATTTTGGCCTTCAATTGGACTCTCCTTAGCCACGAGCAAATACACCAACTCTCCATGATCAAGAGCTTGCTCAATTTCTCGTTCAATAGCCAACATGGTGAGATTCGGCTTTTTCTTTTGTTTCACACTCATGGATCAAACCGCTTGAGATGACATAGGCTTTAGCACAATTTTCTTGCCTTTGTCTCTCAATCCATACTCATTGCTTCTCCCTTTATGAATCATGTCCCTATCAAACTGCCAAGGACGACCCAACAAAATATGACAAGCATCCATAGGAATAACATCACAAAGAACTTCATCCACATACGAACCCATAGTCAAACCAACCCTTACTTGCTTCGACACTTTTACACTATTACCATCATCAAGCCAATGGAGTGCGTATGGCCTAGGATGGGCAGTAGTGATTAAGCCTAATTTTGACACCATTTCACTAGAAGCAGCATTGGTACAACTCCCCCCATCAACAATTACACTACACCACTTATCTTTCACTAGAAATTTAGTATGAAACAACTGATCTTGTTGGTCTAGATCAGTAGGTGAAATTTGAGTTTGTAGCGCTCTAAGAACCAGATTTGTGTCATAAATTGGAGCCTCATACCCTTCCTCTTCCTCCTCATCACCACTCTCATCAAACACAAATACGTCCCCCAACCTCTTTTCCTCTTCCAACAACTCCTGACGACATTCAACAGCTTCTCTCAAGGTCACTACTCGTTTATTTGGACACGCATTTAGATAATGCCCAAACCCTTGACACTTAAAACAACGCACCTTGGACAGACTTGTTTCTTTGGTTGGGTTAGATAGTTTAGGGGCAGCCGTAGAATTACTTGAACCTACGGTACTAGGTGATGTGTTTGGTTTCAAGCTAGGTTCGGATTTAGCCCAAGACTTGGCTTTACCATCCATACTAGACCCTCCCCCATATTTTGCCTTCCCTTGATTTTCCAATTTTAAACAGAGTCCACAAAGAGTGTCAAAATCAGAATATGGATAAAGGTCTACGGTATTGGCAATATTATAATTTAGACCCCCTAAAAATCTGGACAGTTTTTGTTCCTCAATTTCCTCAATTTCTCCCATTAAGGACAACTTTTCAAACTCATCAATATATTCAGCCACACTCATTTTTCCTTGCCTCAATTCGGCAATTTTACGATAAGTTGTTATTCTATGAGTTGTTGGCACATACCTTTTACGTAGCTTACGTTTCAAAGACCCCCAAGAGGTAATTTTCTCCTTCCCTTCACGTATTCTCTTGGATTTCAGTCCCTCGAACCACAATGAAGCCCCTCGTCCTAGCTTCAATATGGCATATTTGCAACGCTTCTCATCATCAATGTCCTTGAAATCGAACATTCTCTCTATTTTGTGCTCCAACTCCAAATAGGCTTCCGGATCTGTTCCACCAACAAATTCAGGAAGTTCGGTGACCTTGAATTCATCCATAGCCCGTAGATCACGCCTAGGAGGCCTACGATACCCCCCCATCTCTAACGTTCTTCAAGGCTTCTTGGAGATGTTTTAGAAAGTCAGGATCATCAAAATCCATATTTCAGTTTGTAAGAATTACGAACAGCAGCTCTTTTCTTTTTCTTTTTTTTTTTTTTTTTTGTTTTTTTTGTTTTTGGGCGGATCACACGAACAGCAGCTCTGATACCACTAATGATACGAGTTTAAAAACTCATTGTATAAACAAGGATAGTTGATTAACAAGCTAGACCTTTAACTCGTTGATCGTGAATGCAAGACAAGACCTATTGACTCACAATCAGTTCTTTGAATAGGAAACGCGTCCAAAACAAAGAAAAAAAGCTGAATTATAAACTATAATTCGAAATGTAACAAACAAGTGTTTTAATCATCCAGTTGGTTGTTTATTCCAATCAAGAAGCTGACTATAAATAGCCAAAAACCAACAGCTATAAGAGCTTTAAACGGCTAATTAAGAGCCATTTAAGAGCCTTCAAAACTGGCAGTTACAAGCTCTAAAGCCTCCTAATTCAGTCACTAAGTTGGAGGTTACAAAGGCTTAAAACTCTCCTTACAAACAGCAATAATCAAAGCTAAGTAATGACTGAATTTAAATTGGGGATTTAAACAAATATCCCTTTATTAAACCGACTTTAACCAAAGCAATTAAAAATAATAAGTGCGTACAATCTGTTTAAACAAGCCGACCAATGTGATTAAACGGACCAGTTTGATTAACGTACCACCTTGATAATAAGGACCATATAACGAGCTCACTCAATCCAAGTCGCCATGCACACAAAATGAGCCATTGAACCCAAATCAGTTTTGGTTCCAATTGCTAGCATAAGACTATCACTTTCATCCATAACCGTATCACTTCTGCACCTGCCGCTTTGCTCATTTGGATCCCACATATCAAAGCCTCGTACTCAGCCTCATTGTTTGACGCCTAAAAGTTGAAGCGCATGGCATACTCATATATGTCCCCCTCTGGTGATTCACAGATGATGCCGGCTCCACATCCATTTTGGGTGGCGGACCCATCTACATGGATTACCCATTGTTTCTTATCATTCTTCATGTGAGTCGGCCTAGTCATTTCTACAATAAATCAGCAAATGCTTGCCCTTTTATTGCCTTTCGGGGTTCATATGAGATGTCAAAGGCGTTGATTCAATTGCACAATTGAGCATTCTCCCGGATGCTTCCAGATTAATGAATGGCCGTTTTAGAGGTTGATCTGTGTATACTATCAGTCGATGGGCCAAAAAGTAAGGGCGGAGCTTCTTGCTCGCTAAGAACAATGCTAAGCCAAATTTTTTGACAGTGGGGTACTTGAGCTCGGCATTCTGCAGCATATGGTTGATGAAGTAGACGGGGAACTATACTCCATCTCTTTCTGTGAGCAGGACGCTACTCAGAGCGTGATCGGAAATGGCAAGATATAGACACAAGACTTCTCCTTGGAGAGGGCTAACTAAGCGCGACAGGGTGTGCAAATGCTCTTTTAAACGAAGGAAGGCAGCTTCTTCCCGGGGCGTCCATTCAAACTGGGTTCCCTTTTTGATTGTGCTGAAGAAGTAATGACACTTATCCCCAGCTCTGGACATAAAACGTCCCAAGGCGGCTAGGCAACCAGTTAGTCGTTGCACATCTTTAACTGTCTTTGGGGACGTCATAGTGATGACTTCTTGTACTTTGTCGGGATTGGCCTCAATGCCTCTTTCATCAATTAGAAAACCAAGAAACTTGCCAGAAGTGACTCCAAAAATGCATTTCTTGGGATTAAGTCTCATTTGGTGTGCTCGAAGGGTCTCGAAGGTCTATCGCAATTCCCCGAGGTGGTCTGTTCGCTGCCTGCTTTTCACTATCATGTCATCAATATAAGCTTTTAAATTCCCTCCAAGCTGTTTAGTGAAAACTGTATTCACTAAGCGTTGGAAAGTGGCTGGTGCATTTTTTAGGCCGAACGACATTACTTTGTAACAGTATAAACCCTGCTCTGTGACAAACGATGTCTTCTCCTGATCTTCAGGCCATGATGAGCTAAATGTCTTCCCCGAGGTGGTCTGTTCGCTGCCTGCTTTTCACTATCATGTCATCAATATAAGCTTCTAAATTCCTTCCAAGCTGTTTAGTGAAAACTGTATTCACTAAGCGTTGGAAAGTGGCTGGTGCATTTTTTAGGCCGAACGACATTACTTTGTAACAGTATAAACCCTGCTCTGTGACAAACGATGTCTTCTCCTGATCTTCAGGCCACAAGGGAATTTGGTGAAATCCAAAGTAGGCATCCATAAAGCTCATCATGGCATGTACAACCATCGAGTCGACAAGGCGATCGATCTTTGGTAATGGGAAGCTATCCTTTGGGTTGGCATTGTTTAGGTCAGTATAATCGACGCACATTCTCCACGTCCCATTGGGCTTGGGCACTAGCACTACATTGGCCACCCAGTCAGGGTACTGGCATGGGCGTATAAAGCTGGCGTCCATCAATTTTTGCACTTCAGCGGCGGCAGCTAAGTTTCTAGCCTCACATAATTCCTTTTCTTCTGTCGAACAGGCTTCATGGCACTATCTACATTTAGCTTGTGCACTTCTACTGCTGGATCGATGCCTCGTATTTCTTCCACTGTGAAGGAAAATATTTCTTTGTATTCTCTCAGCAGTTGTACTAATGCCGCCGCCATGGGGTCATCAGGTGGAATCCCGATAGGAACAGTTCGAGATGGATCCTTTAGATCTAAGACTATGTCATAGTGCGCTCCGACCGGCTCAGGCCGCCTGTTCGCACTATGGGCCATGGGCATCTCTTTGACCCTTCGCTCTTTTTTCTGAGGTTTCACCTGTTCACTCTTTCTCGGAGACGCTCCCCAGGCCGCCGGTTCCAACGTAGATAGGTAGCAGTCCCTGGCCAATTGTTGGTTTCCATAGATAGCTCCAATATCTCCACTGCTTCGCACAAATTTAATCAACAGTAAATGAGGGACAATTACTGCCTTCAGATCATTGAGGGCTGGACGGCCTAGTATGATGTTAAAGGAGGTGAGACTCGCCACAATTATGAATCTGACGGCGCCTTCTTTAGTTACTAGGGGTGTGCCAATTGAGACGGGACGCAGAATGGAGCCGATTGGACGGATGACACTTCCCTCGAAACCTACAAGGGGCTTGGATGCTCTTTCAATCGTCCCAAGGTCATGCTGCAACTTCTGTAGGCATTTTAAACTGATTATGTCGGACGAGCTCCCTGTGTCTACTAACACTCTTTTTACCCTGAGATTGGCCACTTTAATCTCCAAGACCAAGGGGTCATCATCATTTGGCATTGCCGATTTGCGGTAATCATCTTCCAAAATTTCCACACGGGGTAGATCTATTTGCTTGGTGCGGAGGTGAGACGAACTGAATTGTCGTCCCTCACTAGTCGGTGCTCCTACCGCAATCCCTCCTGATATTACTGCTATGAACCCTTCACCTGAATGACTGTCGTCGTTGTCAGAGGTTGGAGATGTACACGTCTCCTGCCCCTTTATATGGCCGTCTTCACTTACATCTGTCGAGCATAGATACTGTTGTAGGTATCCTTTGGCCGTGTAACCATCCATTATCCTCTTCAGCATCCGACAGTTTTGGGTGCTATGCCCGGCTTCTTTGTGAAAGGTACAGAACGGGGTGCCCTGTCTTGCTGAGGATGGCCCTTTGGGAGAGCACTTCTCTATCCCCAAAGTCTGTGTCTCAGCCAGAAGAATGTCCTCGAGAGTAGCATTGTAGACAAACAAGCTTTCTGTTGACGGCCTCCTTCGTTTCCCTCTTACTTCGACGCCTCGGTTAGTTTCTCTTCGAGTGAGTTCTGCTCGCGGCTTTCCAGAGGTCATGGTGGTGGACCTACTCGTAAAGTGACGAGCTTGGGGTTTGGAAGCGTGCCTTTGTTGTGCCGAGTTTGCCCGCCGCCCCGGATGTTCTTCTCTTACATGATAGATTTCCTCCTTCAGAGACCGGACCTCTATGGGTAGGGCGCATCCAACTGCAACCAACTTCCCCTTTTGCTTCGCCGCTCTGCTGCAGTCTTGCACTGGGTCGGTTTCACTAAAGGATCTTGTGATTTCCTCTTGGAGGACATGCTGAAGTCTTTCTTGCCATTCATCCGCGATGTTCTGATGGAGACCATGCAACATGTGCTGCAGGGATCTCGCGGAGGCTGGCAGACTTGCTGAGGCATCGCAATGCTCGTCAGCCTTGCCTCGTATAGTGAGCTGCCCTTTGTTGATAGCAGGCCGTGTTCCTCTAGTGTCTTTCTCAGATCGCAGTTCGGCCATGATACTATACCTCCCCACAGACGGCGCCAAATGTTGTGGGATCTTTTTGTGGTGATGACGTGTCACGCGTTCCTCGGAGGTATCAAGTATGCTCTGGCACGATCTTCCTGCAACCTGCAAAACAAGAATATTCCCTTAGGAATATTCCCTCCGATGCCTAATTAAGTATTGGCTAGAGAGAGAAGTAAATTATAGAGAGAAGGCAGAGCAAAGATAGTTTAAGGTAAGTGGGAATGTATTGAATACCCCCTTTTACCTAGGGATCTACACTATTTATAGGGTTAGGGTTCCTTGGGAACTGATCCCATAACCCTAACTAAATGATGTGATGCCTTCTGGGATTGGAACACGTGTCCAGAGATGAGAGTGTGGAGTTGAGTCTGATGGACTCTTTGGATTTTGGGCCTGGTCATGGACTACTTGGGCTTTTAAGAAGAGAATGGTCTTCCAGGGCCTGAAAGGTGAAGTTTGGGCCAGCATATAAGCCCTAGACCCATGTTGCCATATGTACATGGGCTATAGTCAGATTACCCCCGTTTTAGGGCCCATTGTGGAGTTATACCAAGCCCACATCAGGAGGTTACAAAGGCTTAAAACGCTCCTTACAAACAGAAATATTAAAAGCTAAGTACAAAACTGAATTTAAATGGGATTAAAACAATTGTCCCGTTATTAAACTGAATTAAACGAAAACAAATAAAGATAAGCTTAAACGGACCATCAAACACACTTGATTAAACGGACCATCAAACGCACTTGATTAGACGGACCATCAAACGATTCGCTCAATTCAAGTCACCATGCACACAAAATGATCCATCTAACCTAAATCATCTCTGGTTCCAATTGTTAGCATAAGACCGTCATCTTGACCATCAACTTCATCCATGACCGTATCATCCACAAATGATACGAGTTTAAAACCTCGTTCTATGAGTAAGGATAGTTGATTAACAAGCTAGACCTATGGCTCGTCAAATGTGATTGAAAGGAAAGACCTATTGACTCATAATCGGCTCTTTGAGTAGGAAACACGTCCAAACCAAAGAAAAGGTTGAATTATAATCAATAATTCAAAGTAAACTGAAAGCAAGTGTTTATTCTTCAAAATTGGTTGTTTTATTCCATTCAACAAGCTGGCTATAAATAGCCTAAACACTCATCTAAAACCGGATGGTTACAAGAGCTTTAAACATGCATTTAAAAGACATTTAAGAGCCTTTAAAACTGGTGGTTACAAAGCTCAAAAAGCCTCCTGATTCAGTCACCAATTTGGAGGTTACAAAGGCTTAAAAACCCTCCTTACAAACAACAATATTTAAAGCTAAGTACAAAATTGAATTTAAATGGATTAAAACATTTGTCCCCTTATTAAACTGAACTAGCTTAATTTTGAGCCCGTTCAAAGAACGGGCGGTTGTATAGTGGTTATTTAATCTATGTTTTTAACTTCTAATTTTGTTGAGCTTGTGATTTTAAAGATAATATATGATTTATATAGAGGTAAATTTTAAAAGTTGAAATAATACATAAATTAAATAGTGTATTAATAATGAGTGTTAACGGGAAGATGAAGTGGAAAATGTTGAATGAATAGATTGGTGAATTGATGTTGTATTAGGAAGATGAAGTTAAAGAGGCAATTGGAGTTGTGTAATATATCAAACAACAAAGATAATATAAAATAAAAAATGAAATTGATGGAGGAAAGCATGGACGACACGTGTCATCTAATCAAATGTTTAACACGTGTCATCTAATCAAATGCGGTTTTGTTTTTTAAATACTAGGTATAAATTAAACAAAAACAAATAAAGATAAGCTTAAACGGACCAGCAAACTCACTTGATTAAACGGACCACCAAACGCACTTGATTAGACGGATCATCAAACGACTCACTCAATCCAAGTCACCATGCACACAAAATGAGCCATCGAACCTAAATCAGCTTTGGTTCCAATTGTTAGCATAAGACTGTCATCTTGACCATCACCTTCATCCATGACCGTATCATCCACAAATGATACGAGTTTAAAACCTTGTTGTATAAGTAAGAATAGTTGATTAACAAGCTAGACCTATAGCTCATCAAACGTGATTGAAAGGCAAGACCTATTGACTCACAATCGGCTATTTGAGTAGGAAACACGTCCAAAACAAAGAAAAGGTTGAATTATAATCAACTAGTCTTATATGCACGCGATGCGTGCGAGATTATATAAAACCGTAGTATTACAATTAATCATCACAAATATGTAGTAGGCAAGAAAAAAAATGTTCGCAAAGTTGATCTAAAGAAAAATTAATCGTCCCTATTTAAAAAATTCTAAATAGTAACACAATTTATTCATGCGCTTACATGATTAAATCAAAATCTTAGTACCAAAGTAACTAAACATATTTCCTCTTTACGATCTTTTATTATACAAACTACGAAATCCAACTAAATCTCTAGGTTGAGTATCTTGATAGCACAATCTACTTGGCTTGAAATACCTGCATCGCCAAAAGAAATCAAAGACAAAAGATCTCTATTATATCCTTTGTAGGCTTACTAAGTCATATAGTAAGTGATAAGATAGAATATCGTATGCGATAAAGTTATGGTAGCTGCCTACAAAGTTATGGTAGAATATCGTATGCGATAAAGTTTCAAACATTGACATATGAACTACAATAACAAACCCATGTCGGTTGTGATGCAGGGATCTTCTGTGCAATCCAATCCAATCCAATCAGTCACGATAAGGAGTCCACCACAGATTAAGAAATTATTTTCAGAACAGATTTGGCATTTTCCAGATCTGGTACAGTAATTCCTTCAAAGAAATTATACTTGTATATACCAAACTATACAATCCAATCAAGAATATTGTGTCATGTACTAACTACAGACTCCAGCCTCGGTTACAATTGAATACGATAGACATGTATCCAACACATAGCAATAAATCAAGCTAAAAGCATCCAGTTGCCATACCAAAAACGCAAAAACCACTACAATGCATTATTATGCTCAGCAAAATACATAGAATCCCCCGTGAAAACACAGTTCAACCCCCATGAAAAAGATAAGTCCCTCTAGGATTAAACGTGAGAATGTTACTCGGTAAACTCTACTAAAACATGCTCCTCTCACTCTAGATGTTCTTGATTTTGAGATCCACATATATCGAACTGACCAAGCAAATGCTACTCCAACTCATCCCAAATTGATCTTAACTGAAAAGTCAAAAGCTCAAGTTCATAAACTTTGGTCAGTATCAATCAAAACACTTTGTTGACTGAAAATGTACTATAAGTCTATAACAGTTATTGGATTCATCTTCACAATTGTTTCTGCAGATAAATTGTACTTTTATCTATTACATTATTCCTAGCTATGCCTTTAGATATTTAAGGTACAAAGGGTAAAAATTGAACTAAAAGACCCCAAAAACTCAATATAATGTCATTATGGATTAGAGAGTACTAAAGCTTGGCACAATGGCACCTAAACACAAAATGAAGGGCAACTACACAACCAAGTTTATTATTATAGGCTTATGGCTGTGTGCTTTTCTTCTGCGATACTTTAGATGCTTTCTGCTTGACCTAGAGGCTAGAGTGCCTATGCCAAGCCAATTAGACGTACAGAAGAGAAATGAGAACTGCAAATTTTCTAGACCAAAAAAGATGCAAATATTGAAGAAACTTCAAGCAGCTACCATAAGTCACTCTTTTAATACTAAGTCATAAGATAGAATATCGTATGCGATAAAGTTATGTTATATATCCACTATATGATTCATATGAATATAAAGGTAGAAGTCTATATGACTTAGTAAGCCTACAAAGGATATGAGATACAAAATTAAAACATAAATTAGGAACAATCAATTACATAACAAAAACAATAATTAAAAAATTATAATTAGAGGAACCCATCTGTAATCAACATTCCATAGAAAATCTCTAAAAATCTAAAAGTATTTGCAAACTATAAATCAAGAACTTACGAAGCTGAGAGCAGAGGAGAAAGATTGAGAAGCCTGCCAAAAAAACAGGAAAGGTAAATTTTATCAGACGTTTCCTTGCCCTTTGATTGGTAGACAATGCGAGAGAGAATAAGCAGAAATACTAATTCAATGCCCTGAAAGGAGATCAGTTCTGACACAATTTCCATGTAATCCAAATTTAACCTAATTCAATCGAAAATGTCTTATTTTTCCAGCCATCAGACACCGAAACAGAAATCAAAATTTCAACCAGTTAATCGCAAATTGAATCAAATGCAAATTCACCAAATTAACAACACCGATATCACCAATCAATCAACATTCAAAAAATTCAAATGTGCAACTTTTTAACCTTTTTTTTTAAATTTCAGAAATTCCAAAATGCAAAAAAACTGACCTTTTCCAGCCTTGGAAGATTAAGGACCCAGGCAACTCCGTGAGAGGAACATCGTATCTTTCGGTGTTGGATCGTAATCAAATACGGACGGGTCTTCTTCTAACG
Organism: Spinacia oleracea; assembly: GCF_020520425.1. NCBI lineage: Eukaryota > Viridiplantae > Streptophyta > Magnoliopsida > Caryophyllales > Amaranthaceae > Spinacia > Spinacia oleracea. Next base: position 127,477 of record NW_026614351.1, read on the forward strand.
CTTTCTTGTACTGATCCTTAACCTACAAACAAATGAGACACTTTTCACCATTAAATTCCCACTCCTAAATTCTAATGGCAGAAGTAATCAACAGCTTGACAGATTTTAATTCTTTTCCTTAATTATAATCAAAACCTGTCATACTAATTTCAATCCTGAACAAATTCTATCATATTCAAATGCCTTTTCAGCACCCAGTTTAAGCTGTACAGTTTCAACAAACCCACAAACCTTCATTCCATTTTCAGCACCAATCATCAAGTACATTACACGATTCAGAAGTACACTAATTAAGAAAATTCAACTATAATTGCAACTAATAATTTGAATTTCAAAGTCCAAACTTCCCATGTATGAAACCAATTACCATTTTTAGAATAAAAATTATTCAAATATTACCTCAATCTCCTTCCTAAGATTGTGAAGATCTTAATCACCCTTCCCATGCTTCATTATAAAATTCATAGCAACAGTCTGCAGTTTTACAAACCCAAATCACTAAATAATCCGCCGGAAAATTATGTAAACCCTAAAATCAAACAATAAATAAAATAATTAATTAACCTGGAGGACAACCCTAAAATCAAATTAACCTGGCGGAAAACCCTAAAATCAAATTAAATCCCTAAATTTCACACTTAAAATTTCAAATGGAAAACCAGGTCTTAAGTTATGGTAGAATATCGTATGCGATAAAGTTTCAAACATTGACATATGAACTACAATAACAAACCCATGTCGGTTGTGATGCAGGGATCTTCTGTGCAATCCGATCCAATCAGTCACGATAAGGAGTCCACCACAGATTAAGAAATTATTTTCAGAACAGATTTGGCATTTTCCAGATCTGGTACAGTAATTCCTTCAAAGAAATTATACTTGTATATACCAAACTATACAATCCAATCAAGAATATTGTGTCATGTACTAACTACAGACTCCAGCCTCGGTTACAATTGAATACGATAGACATGTATCCAACACATAGCAATAAATCAAGCTAAAAGCATCCAGTTGCCATACCAAAAACGCAAAAACCACTACAATGCATTATTATGCTCAGCAAAATACATAGAATCCCCCGTGCAAACACAGTTCAACCCCCATGAAAAAGATAAGTCCCTCTAGGATTAAACGTGAGAATGTTACTGGGTAAACTCTACTAAAACATGCTCCTCTCACTCTAGATGTTCTTGATTTTGAGATCCACATATATCGAACTGACCAAGCAAATGCTACTCCAACTCATCCCAAATTGATCTTAACTGAAAAGTCAAAAGCTCAAGTTCATAAACTTTGGTCAGTATCAATCAAAACACTTTGTTGACTGAAAATGTACTATAAGTCTATAACAGTTATTGGATTCATCTTCACAATTGTTTCTGCAGATAAATTGTACTTTTATCTATTACATTATTCCTAGCTATGCCTTTAGATATTTAAGGTACAAAGGGTAAAAATTGAACTAAAAGACCCCAAAAACTCAATATAATGTCATTATGGATTAGAGAGTACTAAAGCTTGGCACAATGGCACCTAAACACAAAATGAAGGGCAACTACACAACCAAGTTTATTATTATAGGCTTATGGCTGTGTGCTTTTCTTCTGCGATACTTTAGATGCTTTCTGCTTGACCTAGAGGCTAGAGTGCCTATGCCAAGCCAATTAGACGTACAGAAGAGAAATGAGAACTGCAAATTTTCTAGACCAAAAAAGATGCAAATATTGAAGAAACTTCAAGCAGCTACCATAAGTCACTCTTTTAATACTAAGTCATAAGATAGAATATCGTATGCGATAAAGTTATGTTATATATCCACTATATGATTCATATGAATATAAAGGTAGAAGTCTATATGACTTAGTAAGCCTACAAAGGATATGATATACAAAATTAAAACATAAATTAGGAACAATCAATTACATAACAAAAACAATAATTAAAAAATTATAATTAGAGGAACCCATCTGTAATCAACATTCCATAGAAAATCTCTAAAAATCTAAAAGTATTTGCAAACTATAAATCAAGAACTTACGAAGCTGAGAGCAGAGGAGAAAGATTGAGAAGCCTGCCAAAAAAACAGGAAAGGTAAATTTTATCAGACGTTTCCTTGCCCTTTGATTGGTAGACAATGCGAGAGAGAATAAGCAGAAATACTAATTCAATGCCCTGAAAGGAGATCAGTTCTGACACAATTTCCATGTAATCCAAATTTAACCTAATTCAATCGAAAATGTCTTATTTTTCCAGCCATTAGACACCGAAACAGAAATCAAAATTTCAACCAGTTAATCGCAAATTGAATCAAATGCAAATTCACCAAATTAACAACACCGATATCACCAATCAATCAACATTCAAAAAATTCAAATGTGCAACTTTTTAACCTTTTTTTTAAATTTCAGAAATTCCAAAATGCAAAAAAACTGACCTTTTCCAGCCTTGGAAGATTAAGGACCCAGGCAACTCCGTGAGAGGAACATCGTATCTTTCGGTGTTGGATCGTAATCAAATACGGACGGGTCTTCTTCTAACGCTTTCTTGTACTGATCCTTAACCTACAAACAAATGAGACACTTTTCACCATTAAATTCCCACTCCTATATTCTAATGGCAGAAGTAATCAACAGCTTGACAGATTTTAATTCTTTTCCTTAATTATAATCAAAACCTGTCATACTAATTTCAATCCTGAACAAATTCTATCATATTCAAATGCCTTTTCAGCACCCAGTTTAAGCTGTACAGTTTCAACAAACCCACAAACCTTCATTCCATTTTCAGCACCAATCATCAAGTACATTACACGATTCAGAAGTACACTAATTAAGAAAATTCAACTATAATTGCAACTAATAATTTGAATTTCAAAGTCCAAACTTCCCATGTATGAAACCAATTACCATTTTTAGAATAAAAATTAATCAAATATTACCTCAATCTCCTTCCTAAGATTGTGAAGATCTTAATCACCCTTCCCATGCTTCATTATAAAATTCATAGCAACAGTCTGCAGTTTTACAAACCCAAATCACTAAATAATCCGCCGGAAAATTATGTAAACCCTAAAATCAAACAATAAATAAAATAATTAATTAACCTGGCGGACAACCCTAAAATCAAATTAACCTGGCGGAAAACCCTAAAATCAAATTAAATCCCTAAATTTCACACTTAAAATTTCAAATGGAAAACCAGGTCTTAAATTTCGATATAGAATTAGTACCTGAGACCACAATCTCCGACGACGCCATTGAAATCGACGAAAACGACCTCCCAGAAACCCTATTTCCTCTATTCTTCGCCATTGAAGGCGAATTGGTAGAGCTTGAAACCTACGACGATATGGAGTTTGAGTATGAGGAAGCAGCACCCGAGTCAATCCCAGTTGCGGGAAAGATGGAGGGGAGAAATCGCAGGAGACGGCGAGAATGTCTAACCCTAGGAATGGGTCAGTGAGGGAAAAGGGAGGAGAGAGAAATGTGAGAGGGGAAGACTGAAGAGAGTGCATAAACAACGAAACAAAAGGAGAGATATGTGAGGGTATAACGGACTTTTCAAAAGGGGACACGAAAAGTTATTTTACCAAAAAGACCTCAGCTGTTCCTTTATATAATAGAGATAATTCAAAGTAAACTGAAAACAAGTGTTTATTCTTCAAAATTAATTGTTTTATTCCATTCAACAAGCTGGCTATAAATAGCTTATACACTCAGCAAAAAACCGGTGGTTACAAGAGCTTTAAACATCCATTTAAAACCATTTAAGAGCCTTTTAATCCGGTGGTTACAAAGCTCTAAAAGCCTCCTAATTCAGTCACCAATTTGGAGGTTACAAAGGCTTAAAACCCTCCTTACAAACATCAATATGTAAAGCTAAGTACAAGACAGAATTTAAATGGGATTAAAACAATTGTCCCCTTATTAAATCGAATTAAACGAAAACAAATAAAGATAAGCCTAAACGGACCATCAAACGCACTTGATTACACGGACCATCAAACACACTTGATTAGACGGACCATCAAATGACTCACTCAATCCAAGTCACCATGCAAAATGAGCCATCGAACCTAAATCAGCTTTGGTTCCAATTTTTAGCATAAGACCGTCATCTTGACCATCATCTTTATCCATGACCGTATCATCCACAAATGATACGAGTTTAAAACCTCGTTGTATGAGTAAGGATAGTTGAATAACAAGCTAGACCAATAGCTCGTCAAACATAATTGAAAGACAAGACCTATTGACTCACAATCGGCTCTTTGAGTAGGAAACACGTCCAAAATAAAGAAAAGGTTGAATTATAATCAATAATTCAAAGTAAACTGAAAACAAGTGTTAATTCTTCAAAATTGGTTGTTTCATTCCATTCAACAAGCTGGCTATAAATAGCCTAAACACTCAGCTAAAAACCGGTGGTTACAAGAGCTTTAAACATCCATTTAAAAGCCATTTAAGAGCCTTTAAAACCGGTGGTTACAAAGCTCTAAAAGCCTCCTAATTCAGTCACCAATTTGGAGGTTACAAAGGCTTAAAACCCTCTTTACAAACAGCAATATTTAAAGCTAAGTACAAGACTGAATTTAAATGGGATTAAAACAATTTTCCCCTTATTAAACTGAATTAAACGAAAACAAATAAAGATAAGCTTAAACAGACCATCAAACACACTTGATTAAACGGACCATCAAACGACTCACTCAATCCAAGTCACCATGCACACAAAATGAGCCATCGAACCTAAATCAGCTTTGGTTCCAATTGTTAGCATAAGACCGTCATCTTGACCATTACCTTCATCCATGACCGTATCATCCACAAATGATACGAGTTTAAAACCTCGTTGTATGAATAAGGATAGTTGATTAACAAGCTAGACCTATAGCTCGTCAAACGTGATTGAAAGGCAAGACCTATTGACTCACAATCGGCTCTTTGAGTAGGAAACACGTCCAAAACAAAGAAATGGTTGAATTATAATCAATAATTCAAAGTAAACTGAAAACAAGTGTTTATTCTTCAAAATTGGTTGTTTTATTCCATTCAACAAGCTGGCTATAAATAACCTAAACACTCAGCTAAACACCGGTGGTTACAAGAGCTTTAAACAGCCATTTAAAAGTCATTTAAGAGCCTTTAAAACCGGTGGTTACAAAGCTCTAAAAGCCTCCTAATTCAGTCACCAATTTGGAGGTTACGAAGGCTTAAAACCCTCCTTACAAACAACAATATTTAAAGCTATGTACAAGACCGAATTTAAATGGGATTAAAACATATGTCCCCTTATTAAACTGAATTAAACGAAAACAAATAAAGATAAGCTTAAACGGACCATCAAACTCACTTGATTAAACGGACCATCAAACGCACTTGATTAAAGGACCATCAAACGACTCACTCAATCCAAGTCACCATGCACACAAGATGAGCCATCGAACCTAAATCAGCTTTGGTTCCAATTGTTAGCATAAGACCGTCATCTTTACCATCACCTTCATCCATGACCGTATCACCAACACCATAGCCGTAGTTATCAAAGATCCTTTTCCAAGACAGTTAAAGAAGACTAAGGCAGATATCACCATCTGTAATCTCATGTGCACCTCGAAAGTGCACCGTGACAAAGTAATCAGGTCCTCCTACCTAGTTTCAGTCCCCACAGATATCACCCCAGATTCGTAGTAAACCAAATCACTGGGGACTTAGAAGATCGTGCAATAGTCTTTACTAAAAAGGACTTACCCAAAGAAGGAAGCTCCCATAACAAAGCGCTTTACTTAGTAGTCGGATGCAAAGGCCAAAATATCCTGCTCGGACTAGTAGACAACGGCTCAACTGTAAACGTTTGCCCGCTCTGCACAGCTCGATTCCTAGGCCTGAAGGATACTTATCTCCAGCCATCTAATCAAGGAATAAGAGTATACGATAACTCCAAGCGAGCAGTGTATGGCAAGATTAAACTCACCATACAGACCGAACCTGTAGAAAGAACTACGGAGTTCCAAGTGGTGGACATGAAGCCCACATTCAACCTTCTCCTAGGCTGCCCGTGGCTACATGACCTGGGAGGCGTAGCTTCCACTCTGCACCAAATGGTCAAACTAAACCATAACGGAGTAACAATAGCCATCCAAGTCCCACCTCTCGACGTCAGCTGTTCCATGACGGAGACAATGGGCGAATGAGAAGACTTGTACAGCTTTCAAATAAATGAGACCGTCTCAGCCGTTGAGGCATATGATCCAACATTCTTGGATCCACGAGCATCTCAGATTATACCAAAGATGATGTTGTCCCATGGGTAATTTCCAGGAATGCCACTAGGCATAAGGGGAAGAGACATGACTTATCTCCTCTTACCCATGTTCTCCCCACTATTCGGTTTAGGCTACAAACCACGACAGGGAGAGGTTGGCTTACGCAGAAGCCAAATGCGCATAGCAAGGATACGATCCGAGAACCGCAACGGCCAAGAAAAGTCTGCCCTGCAACCGTACCAGCTAACCTTGAACGATATGTTCATACGAGAAGGAGAAAACTACCCATTTTATGGCTTTCCAGAACCATTTGTTAGCAATGCCATCTGGAAACCCGGCCTAGATATTTTCCACGACTGCAACCTCTCGAACGAGGCACTATACCTCACCCTAGACATGCTTGAATATGAGCTATCCATAGAAGAGCAAGCCTTGCAATCACTGTTCGACGAGCTAAAGTCGTTCAAAGAAGAACCCGACCTGGTCACCCTGGCCATGCAAGACAAAAACTTCGAACCAATTCTGTTAATCGCGCCATCACCCTACACTGTTACAAGAAATGAAGAGGGCTGACACCGGACTATCAAGTGGACTAGCTCCAAGGGAATCAGCTTTGAGATGACGATCAAACAAGAACCAAGATCCTTCGCCAATGAACTTGCCACCGCACTAGAACCCCAGGGTCCAATCTAAGTCTTAAAAGCCTAAAATAGCTATCACCTAGGATAATTTAAGTTGTTTTCAATAAATCTCGGATGATGTTTCGCGGGAAGGTTTAGTTAGACATACTCTTTACTTTTTTCCAGTGTGTTTCAGAATTCCAGTTTCCTTTCAATAAAATTAGCAACATTATTAAAAAAAAATGATCTACGCTATTATACCAATAACCAGAATTATTGAGAAACTTTGCGAATAAAATAAACAAAGGACCACTTTGAGCCCAATATACGGAAACTCACTCAGTCAATCCGTCAGACGGTTAACTATAAACCAGACATACATTTGGTACAAATGGGAAACCGGTAAAAAAATATAATAGATAAATGATTATCTTGAAAAAACGGGGTTCACGCAAGCGGCGTCGACACATAAACATCCACATCTTGCCCATGTGAGCACTACTCACAAAACCGTCTTAAGTCACGAATGCAAAATAAAATGCTAAATCATTAAGTATTTTACGCACTAAACCTAAAAACTCCGCAAAGCACGCTTAATTTTGGTTTAAAAACCTTTAGTGCACGACCTTAATTTGCAAATTAAGTACATAGAAAATGGCACGAATATGCGCGCAGGAAACCTCAAAGCGCTAGAATTTTCCAGCGCTACGCTCAAAAAGTCAAGAGCTGGAATTTTCCAACGCTTAGGCTGAAGTGTCCGAAATTCTTTCTGCACTCTTACAGAAAATATTCCGAACACTTGGGGGATGCATATATAATCGCATAAATCTGTGCAGATTTTTTCGTGCAAACTTAAAATTACCTAAAGAATCCACAAACGCACATATTTTCTCATTCAGATTTATTTCGCTTGATCCTTAACTAGAACTACACGCGACCTGATTCTACACTAAGTTAAATAAGTTGGCTTGGGGCGAATACGTAGGCAATCCAAAAAACGAATTTGGTCCAAATAATTTGCAAAAAAACATAAGGTTGCTAAAAACACACTTTATTAAAATATGAAATAACAAACACTCGCATCCCGAGTTTGAACAAAAAAGAATACACACACCAAAAAAGGGAAATAAACTAAAGACATTACACAATTGAAAGGAGCACAAAACACCGCGAACTATCCTAGATCATTACTCTAAATCATAAGAATTACAAAACAACGCCTTATGGAAGTCAGACGCCTCAGTAGAATCTTTCGCTGCTCCCACGTCGACATCCATAGATGCTAAAGCCTCGCTCACCTTATCAACATTTGCATCAACCACGGCCTCAACAGGAATAGCTACAGAAACATGCGCATTAATACTGGGGGCTTCAACTGCTACCCTTGCAGAAGCAGAAGTCTTCCTGGTCCACGCCGGCTTCTTACCCTTCTCACGACGACGACCCTTACTTGGAACCAATTCAACATTTTTCACCTACGCAGTAACTTCACGCCCAGGTAACCTGTGTCTAAGCCGATGATCAACATAGGGATGTTCAGCCCTACGTTCCCTTTCCGTTTGCCTCCTCTGGGTTCTAGCACCGACATCTCGAGACCTCAACACAACTTCAAGATCATACTTTGGCCTATTCCGTGATTGTAGTATCTCAGCAGGTTCAGCACTACGGGCCTGGGCCCTCTCTGCAGCATCATCTGAACTCTTCCAAAGTTTGTAATTTTCAGACAAAGCAATATTTCCCTCTGTAGTAACATTCCAACGGGGCAAGCAATCATAAACTTCTTCCCACCCCGAGAGACGCTGACGCGAAAAAGAGCTGATGTTAGGTGGAGTGGTATCCGCAAAAGGGATAACCTGCCAATGACCATACTGCCTCATAATGCGGTACGAGAACAAATAGTTGGGACGCACTAGCCCTGCAAGTAAAGTAAAAACAGCGCGTCCCACCCGTCATAGACTGCAACCCCCACTACGGGATCACCCACTTGACGGAACATAGACCATGAGTAAGATACGAAGCCCACTCGGCTTCATTCTCTCCTTGGTGTAGATACTTCCTACTGCCAAGATGCCAAGGACAATAGGTCCTAATATCAGACGGAGCTTCTAGAATTCTCAGCCGTTCTATCAGCCAGATCTTAGAAAAATATAAAGAAACGGTAATAAGTCGCCAAGATTCGCGTCAATTTTTTTTAAAAAAAACGAATCCAAAAAAAAAGGGGCTGATACAATCGCAGCGCAAGAAAATTTCAGCGCAGAAATCTCGAGCGCTGGAATATCATTAAATAGCTGGAATTTTCCAGCGCTGCTATCTGTAAAAAAAAATAAAAAATTAACTCGATTCCAGTCCAGATTAAAAAATAAAAAGAATCGCAAAAATAAACGATTTTTATGACTGATTACCTGCAACAACAAACGAATATCCCCAACAGCTCTGCACTTCACATCCTTTTTCAAAGCGTCCGCCCAAAGAATAGTCTCGGCAACCACCATGGGCATCATGGAATACCGACTCTCTATCAAACTGACAATTGGCATCAGTCTCAGGTCTCCAAGCGTACTGTCATTGTTATGGAATAAGTAGCAGTTTAGCAGGCAAAAACTCAAGGCCCTAATACTACGTTTCTGTTCAGTTATATTAACGGTAGAGACCCTAAAGTAACTAATGAGCATAGAAAGGTCAACGGCATCCCCGACCAGCATCTCATTGACCTTACTTTCAGACAAACCCATGAACCTCCCCATCATTTGTTTTCCCTCATCAGCAGTACTAGGGGTCAGAGAACGCGCAGTAACAGGATAGCCTAAGATAGCAGCAAATTCCTCAGGCAGGGGAACAATCTCATTATTGCGGAAGGTAAAAACATGATCAGGATCCCAAAAATTCAGGGCAACATAGATGAAATTAAAATTTATTTTTATTTGTTGTAATCCTAACAAAGCATCTAAAGCATATTCTTTTAGTAACATCTTATCAGTTGGGGAAAGCGAACGAAGCCATTTGCTAACAACTAGTTTCAAACACACAGGGGGACGGGAGTCGACATGGCAGAAAAATAAAAAGGAAAAGGGGAGACAATAGGATTCAGAATGCCCAAGCAATTAGATAATGCATGCAAGGCGAAGAAACTATGAACGTCACAATCCCTATTTATAGCCACGCCAAGCAAAAATTCGAGTTTAACTAAGACGGATACACGAATCTGTAATTCCGCAGAAAAAAGAAGTCAGCGCTGGTGTAGGGGTTGTAATTTTCCCGCACGTGGTTTTTTTCCCCTACGGGTTTTGAGATTTAGAATTTCGAAGGAGTCGCCACCAAACAATATTTAAGGGTCCGGTAAGGAAAGACCAAAGTTGACTCTTGTGGATAAGGCATTGAATCTTAGAAACCGAATGAGTGAGATTCGGGGTACGGGAACGAACCGCTTATTTGGCAAGCTTTAAAAGTACAATCGGATACAAGACAAGGATTGTTTTCGAGAAATCCTAATCATGAGACTAAGTCGGTTGGATCATGCATTTTAGAACATCGAAATTGCTATTTGTATGTGATCACTTCACTTTAAAGTTAATTGAAGGAACCTAAGGCCGGTTTGTCCAAAAATTATCTTTGTTAAGCGTGATGTAACCTTTTGTATGTTGTTGAATTTAGCATGTGAGGTGATGAAAGCAATAAACATGTAAAGCATCATCACAAGAAATGAAAGAATTATTGAAATGCGTACAAAACCACATCACCTTAAAACAGGTGAGTAAAGAGTGCGGAATTGAAATGGAAAAAATAAAGGTGCGATATTGAAATTGCGTTGTTGAAATTGCAATATTGAAAGTGCGTTATTGAAATTGCGATATTGAAAGTGCGATATTGAAATTGCGGTATTGAAAGTGCGATATTGAAATGACGGTATTTAAATGACAATATTTAAATGACGATATTGAAATTGTATTATTGTACTTGAGATCCGAATGCCAAACAACTACTTAATAATAAGTGTGCCGGACACGGATTCAAATCTCTAAAGATCTCAACTTTAGATAAGTTGCTCATCATAAAGCATCCTTGATTTTGATTATTGAAATAGAACTTGAATATTGAACTTGAATATTGAACTTTGAATATTAAACTTGAACATTGAAATTAGGAGGCTTGGTTCTTAAAGATTAGACCTTTTAATATTTAAAAGGCCTCACCTTTAATATGCTCCATAACTTGAAATTGATTCTAGTTTAAGGAGAAGTTGATCTTACTTAAAAATAATTGAATATTGAACATAGAACTTGAAAATTTGATGATGGAAATTAGAATGCTCATCTGTTGTAGGTTGGAAAAGGGTTTGCACTTTTCCACACATCCTTGAACTTGTATAAAAATTGGGGTTTTGAAGATTTGATGATGATTGTTGTAAGTAATACTTTCAAGGATGAAAGCTTCAATTTACTAATCATGTTATTTGAAAACAAAGCATAAAGATTGAAACTTGAACTTGTAGAAGGAGTTTGGATGATCATTTGAGGGGGGTTTCAAGTATGAAATCCCCTCAAAGATTACTCCTTTTGATATTTCCTAGTTCAAAGGTGTATAAATCCATACAAGAACATCATAGGATTAGTAAATTTGAAATTAAAAAGGTAGAAACTTTGATTTGGAGAGTCCTCGAAAATTTACCAGATTTAGGTGTTGATTGATTTCCAAGCTTGGACTCCCAAAATTTCTTAGGACATTAGAACATTGAACTTGTATCTTTAAGTGTTTGTATGAGTAAGTTTTGTAGAGATTTTATGTTGAATATTGAAGGATTTGAAGCTTGAACATTGAGGATTTGAAGAGTGAATTTGAAGAGTTTTGAAAGTTGGCAGAGCTTCGCTACTCGGAATTGAGTGATTCTGCCCGTTTGTTCGTGGAAAAGGGGGTATTTATAGGAAAACTTGCTGGGATTAGGGCACAGCAGCGCCAGGCGCAGGTACACGTGGCACAGGACAGCTGGTACAAGTCAGCGCGACGCTTTGTCCTTTGCGCGTTTTGGCGGTTGCAAAAGATGCTTTGTACCTTCTCCGTCCTTTTGCTTTGAGGTTAAGGAATGAATATTTATGTATTTGAAAGATATATTTTTGAGGATGCTTCTTCAGATTGCTGATTTGTACGGGTTTTCGCTCGGTTTTACGGGTCGGCGCCCGGAATGCTCAGTTTTGGGCTGGCGCCCAAATTTGACTTTCCTTATATGATTTTGAGTGGAAAAGTCCACACAGAGAATGATAGTGGAATCCGTTTCTTGAGATTGAAATTGGATTTTCAAATTGTATTTTGGAAATGTGTTCGGGACTGAATTGGAATCCGAGGTTAGGATTTGGGCCCAAGGTTATATCTTTGAATTGGAAGTTCAAAATAGAAATTCAACTTGGGAATGGAATTTGTTTGGATTTGAATTATGAATTGGAGTTGGATTTTTGATTTAGAATTGGATCGGAGTTGTGTTTGCTTTGAGATTTGTACTTGAATTTTGAACTAAAGTCATAGTTGAATTGAATTATGTCCTTTGCAACTGGTCGCTTGTACATGGAAATTAATCGCCTAAATATATTGGCGGTATCTTCATTGGACTCTAGGGGAGACACAAATTTGGTGTCTACAGAAAACCACTTGACTGAGCTTTAGGTTAGGAACGGCAAGTCAAAGTATTTTGAAAGGGACGGAGAATGGTCAAGATGCTCTGTAATCAAGACCATTCTGTGCGCCGGTACCTGCATAAGACAAGCGTTAGAAAAGGGTGCGACTTGAGACTCTAATCTTTGTATGGATTGTATTGCTTTCCTGCCTTTGACATAGACGGAGCTTGGCATCAAAAATTTTGAATCTTGAATTTTGAATTTCGAACTTTGAACTTCATACCTGAGTGAATCCGCTGGGTTTTAGTATTTGCCTGAAATGACGTCTGAGGCTTGAACCGCTGGGGAATATATCCATTAGGGAAAAGAGTTTTTTTACTGACTCTTTGAATTTGAATTTCTTTGACTTTCCTAGAGCTTTGGTCCGGTGGGAGTATGAGGCTTGATAATGGTTTACACTTTTGAAACTTCCCGGAGCTTGTATCGATGGGGGATTGTTGTATTGAAGATTGTACGGCGCACCTTTTGAGGTTGAACTGTTGAAGCTTATAGGATATTTTTAGGACGTGAACCATTGAAGTTTGTACCTTGA